>NC_043705.1:147348258-147357179 GCF_006229205.1 Suricata suricatta
AGGCCCGCTCGCGGGACCCCCGGCGCCGGGGAGGCCGCTGCCCCGCCCGCCCTCTCACGGCCCTTGCAGCCTGCAGGAGTTCGTGAAGGACGCCGGCAGCTACAGCAGGAAGATGGTGGACGAGCTCCTGGACCAGCTGACCGGCGGCGACCACTCGCGGATGCTCCTCCAGCTGAGGCAGGTGGGTGTGCGGCCCCGGGGGACTCTCAGGTCTACTTTCAGCGGTTGCTTTTCTTCCAGAGGAACTTAGAAATTAAGAAGTCCTGTTTGCCAGGAACTCCCCAGTCCTGGTGCTCCGTAACGTTTTCTGAACCCACCTTGCTTTCGTTTGTTGTCATTTCTCTTTGTCCTGAAGAATCTTCTTTAACGTTTCTCTGAGTATAGATGTGCCGGCAGTGAACTTGCTCGGCTTTTTTTTTTTTTGTCTGAAAAAAGTTTGCACTTTATCTGTAGTTTTGGAATTCCCCTTCCTGGGCCTGGAATCATGGAGTCGTAGGCTGCTGTTCTCTATTTAAAGCCGTCTGAGCACACCGCACTCTGTGAAGCGTCCGCCGCCATCGGCCGCGGCTTCCGCTTGGCGCACGTCTTCCCGGCGGAGTGCACACGGCGGCCGACGCACTGCGAGGGCTCTTTCCCTTCCAGGGCTGCAGGAAAAGACCGGAAGACGGGTGCGCTGCAGACCTCTGTGCCCAGGAGGCCTCAGACACTCGCTCCTTTGTCCTTTGCAGAAAGTGGACTGTTTGCTGCTCTGTGTGCTTCTAAATTTTCATCTTTGTAACTGATTTTCAGCAGTTCATTTCTGATGTGTTTTCGTGTTCTTTGTGTTTCTGCTTAACATCTGTGGGGCTCCTTGAGCCTGTCACCAGGAAGATTTTCCTCCACTGTCCTCTGGTGTCATGTCTGCCCCCACCCCCCTCTCATGGCTTCTCAGGACTCTGACACTCGGCCGACATCCTGCCTGTTCATGTGCTGTCATGCTCTGCTCCGTTCTTGGTCTTTTGTTCCCTGTCTGTCACCGTGCCTCCGAGTTGAGGGATCTGTGTTTGTGCCGTGGCTGCACCTGTGGTCGAGGCCGGCCGGTGGAGGCTGCGCTGGAGACACCGTGTTGTCTGGACCCCGCTTCACTCCTTCTGGCGTCTCCCCTCTCACTCATGATCCTGCTTTCCTGGAAATCTTCGCAGTAGTCTGCGCCTCCCGCAGCTGCTTCAGACGTCTGTGTCCACCAGTTCTGTCATCTCTGTCGTTCCTGGATTTGTCTTTTGGTAGATATTCCTCTTCTTATTGGCCCCGATTTGCTGCTTTATCGTTTGACTGGGTCCCAGGCGTTACATTGTTGACTCTGCTGTCTGGACTGTTATTATGCCCACCAGCAGCCATAAGTGGCTGGCGGAAATATGACTGTGGCTGGTATAAATTAAGTATGATGAAAAGGTGAGCCACAGGACAAAGTTTTAGAGACTGCTACAAAAAGGAAATGTAAAACTATTTCATTGTTGTATTTGGAGCATACGTTAACATAAAATGTTTTCACTTAACACTAGGTTAAGTACATTACTATTGACTACATGTTAAGGTTAATCTTAACCACGCTACTAGAAGATTAGGTAGCTTTGTGCTCATGTCACGGCACTCCTGCCCGGCACGGCTGGCCTGGATTTTATTGTGTTCCTTTAAGGAACATTGATGTTCATTTTGGCAGAGTTCTTAGGAGTCCCCTGATTTCTTGCGGTGTGGGGTGTGTTTATAATGTGTTAGGTTGGGTCTCAGCAGCCTTTGTGTTGGGTGAGTTTGACCCTGACCTTAAGGAATGGCCCTTCTGGTCTCTTCTGGTGGCCCGGGTTTCAGTGAGGTCTGGGCTGGGTGGAGTATGGATGTGTCTCCTCACGTGTGCTGGCCCTGTGGTGTTCGTCCGTGTGTGCGTAGGTCAGTGTCATCCAGGTCCGTCCCTCTTGGACTCTTGGAGCCCCTGCTCTGAGCTGTGTTTTCCTCTCCAGACTTTGCCGCCTTTCAGTTCCATGTGGTTGCTGAGCCCTGGCTGCTGTTCTCTGCACTGTGGCCTGAAAGTCTGCTCTGGTGCCGCCGCTGTGCAGTGTGTGCGGCCGTGTCTCTGTAGAGCAGGCGGCCCTGAGCTGTCTGGCCGCTGTTTCCTTCCTGGGTTCCGGCGGAATCGCTTTTCCGAAAGTGAGCTTGCACTATGGGAGTCACGTAATTCCTGATGTGCTGTGGCATCAGTTGACATTCGATGCTAAAATGCATACATTACTGGAGGCTCACGTGTGGAAGTAGATATTGAAATAGTGGAGATGGACATTTTTCCACTAAAGTTTTTAAAAATCTTAGCACCAATGGATCTCTAAAACATTGTCACAAACAAAAGATCTGAGATGCAAAAGTGTGCAAGCCGAGTGATTGTTTTGAAGGTGGTGCTCCTGCCAGATTGCAGGACGGTGGCTCCGTGTGGCATTTATTAGGCTTGTGATCGCCACGCGTGGTTATGTGTGGCTGGTCGTTCCATACACGGTGTGCTCACACAGTAGCGGCCTCGGGTGACTCGGTCCCGCACAAGCTGCGATCACACAGAGCAGTCGAGTGAGTGTAAGCCCCTTGTGGACCCTGCAGCCCGAGGAGGAGGGCACGTGGCCCCACAGTGCAGCTCTTCCGAGGGCAGGGACCCGTCCTCACCCCGCGGGTTAAACCACCCGGCCGGGCGTCCTCCCGAGCCCCCCCGAGCCGCAGGCCCAGTGTCAGACGTTTACCTACGATTCCCTGTGTTTGCACTGTCCAGGGCTCCCTTTCATCTGTGTCCCGGCCAGGGTGCTGTCAGGGCACCGGCCCCCACCCCCGCCGTCGTGGCCGGGGCTGCGCGATTCAGGTCCTCTGCGGGCCCAGTTGGCCGGCTCTCTGCTGCTGCCCCAGCCCTGGTTCACACTGTGCTGTGAACACCGTGAGGACAACCCCCCAACACTGAAGAAGCTGCTTTTCATTTACACGTGTGTGCGCGGTACTAATGAGTCGTTCTGTATAAAATTACTGTTTGGAAAGTGGCTTTTCTCGTTTGATTTGCAGAGGAGAACGGTCCCCGTGAAGCCTCCAGACGACGCAAAGGTGAGTCGCACAGCCGTGTAAGGGAAGACTGGATGGTCTGGTTCAGGGAGCTGTCACCTTCAGCCTGTGAGTGGGGTGGGTGGGAAGACGCCCGCGTGTTTTATGGAGAAACGGGTTAAGTGCTAGTGTCCCCGCCCTGAGTGACGGGGCGGGGGGCGGGAGGGACGGAGCCACAGCACATCCCTTCCGGTCCAGACACAGCAGCCACACAGAGCAGCAGAGGTGCGGGGGCTCTGTCTTCACGGGGCCGGGAGGGGTGTGGCTGCTGGGGCCCGGAGAGCAAGGGGCGAGCCTGGTCTGCGGTGCGGTGGGCTTTTGCGGCCCTGCCGGAGGCGCCGCGTGCGGTCAGCAGGGTGTGCGTGCGCCGCACGCTGTGGGGCGGGGCACGCATGGCGGGTCCGTGTCCTCGGGGCTTCCTCTCCAGAGATACGTATCAGAGTCCAGACCAACGTACTTTTCTGAAAGTCAAGTGAAAGAAGCGACTTCCCAGATCACCCAGACAAGACGGCCCGAAGGCAGGGGGCTCCCACCCAGAGGGGACAGGCCAACGGGAGAGGGCTCAGACCCAGAGTGGACAGCCCTACCGGAGACAGTTCACATCCCGAGGGGACAGGCCCAAAGGGAGAGGGCTCACAGGCCCCGTGCCCCTTGCGTGGTGGCAGGATCCTCACCTTCCCCCTTCACTAGGTCTGTGTGTGGCTGGGTGCAGGTGGATGCCTCTCTGGGCTCATGGGGACCCTGTGTGACCTTCAAGCTGCAGGGCGGGCTGCGGGGCGTTCTGGGATGTGCGAGATGCACCTGAGCGAGCCGGGTCCACAGACTGAGCGTCGGCTGTGATGTGGCCCTTGTGTTGACCGGTTTAGTGAAGAAACGGCCTCTCCAGGCCGGGTGTCAGGGAGGGCACTGTCATCGGACAGTCATTTGTCCCGTGGTGACTTACGGTCCAGCCCCAAAGGTGAGAGTGGGATTTGGCAGAATCTGAGGACCTTGGGGTCTTAGGTGACATATTTCCCTTAAAGCACCAGAGATGGTCCTCAGTATTTATTTTACAAGTAGCCGTAGGTTAGCTGTTTCCTCCTAACATGTGTGAGCGACAGGCGGGCCTGAAAGGTGGTGGAGGGAGCGTCTCCAGGAACGCAGCGCTGTTTCCGTGCTGGTGCAGAGCCGGGAGGTGACACAGGAGAAGGCCATGGGGGGTGGGGGGGGGGCCACAGAAGGGGAGCGAGCATGCTGGCTTGGAATCCGCCATGTTTTTACGTGTGGCCCCTGAGAAGTACCTGTGAGCCCCTCAGGTCCTCTGTGTCCCCCCAGCCCCCCCGTTGCAGGGACCCATTTTTCCCCAAGAGCCAGAGCTTCTGGCTGTGGGTTTTGGTCTCGGCAGTGACACCGCTTCTGAGCTCGCCCCTGATGGTCGTGCACCGCGGCGTGGACCGGACGCAACGTGGTCTCGCCCGCTCCTGGGCGTGGACGTGGCAGAGCCCGCCTGTCCTCCCCGTGGGAGTTCGGTGGCTCGTGTTAACCGCCTGCTCAGTGACCTTTCTTCTGCTCGGTACCTACCGTCTCCCACAGGCTGGGGACTCGCTGGGTGACGGCAGCTCCGTTCTGGACTTCATGTCGACAAAGTCTTACTCGGACACCTCCCTGGACATCTCTATGCTCAGCTCTCTAGGTAGGTCACTCTGGGTGCCCTCATGTCGTCGCGAGTGCGTTGATGAAGCAGACCTGTGCTCCCACCCCCGAGGCACGAGGCTGGCGGGCTCAAGCCTGTCCCCTCCCAGGGGACTGGCCACTGTCCTCGCATCCCTCCCAGACGGCCCCAGAGAGGCCTTGCCCCGGTCTCCTTTCTGACATCAGGGTCCCTCGAGCCTGTCGGTTGTGCAGGGATGAGCTGCCCGCCTCCCGGCCCGGCGTCAGTGCATCCGAGCGCACACGTACCCACTGGGCTGTGCCCTCGTCGGCAGCTGAGCCTGACCCCACCGCTCGAAGTGCCCTCTGTGGGCCGCATGGCTCCCGGGGTTTTGGGGTCTCCTCGGCCGTCCGGCTCCCTGTCGACGAGAGGCTCTTGGGGCCCATCTTCTCCCCTCCTTGCCTTGGGGTGGACCTGACCGTTCCCACGGGGTTCTCACATGGCTGCCTGCCCGCACCGTGTGTGGCGGGGCCTGTGGCGCTTCCGGAATTGAGGGGTGGAGGCCGGTCATCCCGCGGCACAGGCCGCGGCCCCCCAAGGATGAGCGAGCCACAGAGGTCGCTCCGGCTGGGGTGAGAAGCCCCACTGCGTCAGAAGTGGTTTCCGCCAGGCCCTCAGAGAGCGGGAGTCCGGGTCCTGCTTTGTCATCAGCCCCAGTCTGTGCCTGGGGTTAGACTGTTGGTACTCGGCGTGGCCACCCACACCCGATTCAGGTCTGCTCTCTTGCTCCTTGTCTGTTCCTTTCCTGATTGTCTAGGGGTCCCCACGCCCACCGCTGGGTTAGGTGGTTCCCTAGGCGTCCCGGGACTCAGGGTTCTAGTTCCACATAGCGGAGAGGGCCTGACCAGGACCCACAGGAATAGCTGCATGGGGGGGGGTCTGGGGGAGGCCTGGCAGTGAGTCCAGGCCCCCTCCCCATGGGGTCCCACAAATGCGCCTGACCCCCACATCGAGCTGGGACAGTGCAGCCGCCCTCTCCGTGGCACGGCTGCAGATTCCAGGCTCCTGGAAGGAGAGTGGGTTTTGGTGGAAACCGCTTCACCTGCACGGACAGTCGAGGCCCAGGGAGCCCCTCCGTCACTGGGTGGCGGGTACCCTCTGGGGATCCAGGTGCGCCAGCCCAGCGCCAGCCTTGTCTCCTGGGCGGGGGCCCGAGGCTGCCGCGCTGTGAGCCGCCAGCTCTCCTTTTCCTCTGCGCTCGAGGTTGCTTTCTCCTGACTGTGGGAGCTGGGGTGTAACGGGCCTTGATTTGCCTTTGTTGGGGTTTGTCCTTCCCGGTTGTGCTCGGCCTGCTGGGCCCGGGGGTCTGTGGATTTGCCAGATGCAGGCAGTCGGGCTCTAACCCCAGCAGTCAGCTGGGCCCCTGCTCTGCCGTTGGTTGCCAAGTGTCATCTCTGCGTCCTGCCCGTGGCTGGCCTGCCGTTGTCCTTTGAGGGGGCCGGGGGGCGTCACTGCAGACGCTGTTCTTTTCCTGTGCGGGAGCCAGTTCGACTTTGCCAGAGTCTCCCCTTCTCTGGTTTTTGAGGAGCGAGTGCCTGGGCGCCCAAGTAAGGACATTCCCCGCTCCGTGTCAGCAGGGTGCCCTCCGCCCGCCTGGTGGCGGTTTCTCGCGGCCAGACCGCAGTCACGCCGCTGGGCGCTGGTGGGCTCACACGCCTCGGAGCTGTGCTGGGCCACGTTCTGACAGGCTGTTAGCGCGGTGCGGGCGCCGGCCCCTGTCCAGGTGTGGCCGGCCCTGAGCCCACTTATCGTAGGGAGGACACCGACCCACCGGTGGGTCGCACCCTTCCCGAGACTTGGGTCACCGGTTGTCGCGGACAGCTTGAACTCTCTGGCAGGGTCGTGTGCTCCCTCACACATGACCCCCACCCTGGGCTAGACCTGGGAGCTCTCTGGGCAGCCCGCTGCCCACAGCCCCCTCCCCTGCTCCGGCCTGCTCCCCGTCTCTCTCACACCTGCTGTCCTGCTTCCTGCCCGTGGACCTCCGAGGGCAACTCTGTGCCTGAAATGGCTCAGATCTGAGGAGTCCACCGCCCCCCAGCTTCCCGCGTGGGCGGTGTCCTCCTGAGCATTCAGAAGTGCGATCAGGAGACCTGGGGTGCGGGCTGCGGGCACCGCATACAGCGCTGGGCCAGGCGGCTGGGTGTCTGACGTCCGGCGGCCCCGGGTGTGTGCAGGGAAAGTGAAGAAGGAGCTTGACGTGGACGACGGGCACCTGAACCTGGACGAGACGGCGAAGCTCCTGCAGGACCTGCACGAGGCCCAGGCGGAGCGCGGGGGCTCCCGGCCATCCTCCAACCTCAGCTCCCTGTCCAACACCTCCCCCTCCGACAGGGACCAGCACCACCTGGGTAAGGCGGCCCCGGCCCCAGCGTCCCCTCTTCCCGCGCCTCCCAGGACCGTGCGGGCTGCTCCCCCTGCAGGGCGCCCCTGCCCCTCGGGCTGAGACGCTGCTCTTTCATTGGGCGGCTACACAGGCTGAGCCCTGTGAGTAGAAGTTACTCAGCGTTAGGGATCGTGGGTCGTGGCCATGAGTCGTGGCTGTCCCTGCGTCAGGAGGAGCCCCGGCTGGCCACACCCCAAGGCCCTTGGATGGGGCAGAAGGAGCCTCAGACGCTGATGGCCACACTTAGTTCAGCTTGGGGAACGTTTGTTTCTTCCTGCCGTTCGTTTTTAGTCCCTAAACAGAGTATCAAGAAGTACGTCGTGTCTCCAGGGCCCTGAGGTGGGGAGAGCGGCCTGGGGCCTTCTCTGTTGACCGAGACCGAGTGGGCCGGTGCGTGGGCCCCACCGGGGTGTCGGCCCCCCGGGAAGGGAACCAGACGCTTCCTGGCTCCTTAAATGTCCTCCCTCTCCTGCCCGCGCTGCTGCTGTGGTTCCCAGACACAAGTACGGGCTCTCCGGAGCCGTTTCGACGCTGTGGGCTCGGGTGGCGCTCATCCGCCTCGGTGGTTCCGTGGCTGAGTTGGGGGTGTTGCGGACCGACGTCGCTGGGGCACGTTCTCAGCGGGTCTGAACCGCGACGTTCGTGCAGATCCGCTGCGGGAACGCCTGTCTTTCCCACGATTGCAGGCAGCCCTTCTCGCCTCAGCGTCGGGGAGCAGCCAGAGGTGGCCCACGACCCGTACGAGTTTCTTCAGTCTCCAGAACCTGCAGCCTCTGTGAAGAGCTAGCCTCGTAGACAGACGTTAGTGTTTCTTATATTTTTATTTCCACATACAGAGTTTCTGTCGTGAGACAAAGACTCGTCTTGTCCTTTCAGGCGTGCAGGCAGCAGCCCCAGGGAGGTGGGGAGGCGTCTCTGGCACCATGTCAGCCACACGCGGGCCCCGTGAATCCTGGACAGTGACAGTCTGGGCCAGGTGTGTGACCAGGTAGGGTCGAGCCGCTGCGCTTGGTCCCTGAGCGTCGAGGGGTCTGTAAAGCTCCTCTCTGTGGCCGGCCTGGACACACCGTCCTGCCCCAGCGTCCTCTGCCACCGCCCCCAGAGACAAGAGATGCCCGCGTTGGGGTCCTGCGTGTGGTTTGCCCTGCCTGCCCCCCATGTCCCCGTATTTCTGAAGCGGGTCACGGTGGGGCCTGGGGCAGGCTCTGTGCCGAGCGAGGCCTGCCTTCTGCCGGAGGACGCCGCCCATGGCCATGGTGATGTGCCGTGTCCTAGACTTTTAATCTGGATGTGTTTACTGAATGCCTGTTTACATTTGCCAAACACAGAGATCCCAATAAAATACACAGAACAATTGCACATCATTGTTTACAGTACCTTAGACGTCTGCTTTTTTTTCAACGTTTATTTTTGAGAGAGCACGAGCAGGGGAGGGGCAGAGAGAGAGGGAGGCACAGAATCCGAAGCAGACCCCAGGCTCTGAGCGGGCAGCACACAGCCCAGTGCAGGGCTCGAACTCATGAGCTGCAAGATGATCAAAGTCGGACGCTTAACGAACCGAGCCCCCCAGGCGGCCTGTAGGTGTCCACTTCTGGGGGCGTTACAGTGAGAACCTTCGTCACGGAGGTTAAGGGTGTCTGTGCTTGCTGCCCGCCGTCTCGCCTCCACTCTGCGGCCGGCCCAGGCCTCCGCCCGCAGCGGGTGCCGTGTACCACTCTGCACAGCTGCCCGGCGTGTGGCTCT
>NC_043705.1:147357279-147394029 GCF_006229205.1 Suricata suricatta
CCAGCACGGGCTCGAAAGGCAAGAGATGGCCATTGGTGGCGGGGGGAGGAGGGGAAGGCCAAGACGCGGCTCCACGAGAAAGGTCAGGAGTGAGAAATGTCCACAAACCCTGTGTGCCTGCGGCATGTGTGCTCTGTGTGTGTGTGACATGTTGGTGTGTGTGTCCTGTGTGTTGCGTGTGGTCTGTCACATGTGGTATGTGTGGTGTGTGAGCGTGTGGACAGATGTGTCTGCACGGGTGTCTCTTGCACACTCGGAGCTCTCGTGAACTGTGCTGTCTGGTCCCGGCAGGAGGCAGGAGCCGGAGCATTTGTTGGGAACCGTCTATTTGTCCTGGTGAGAGCTTCTGGGAAGTTCTGGGAGAGAAGAACCCAACTGGAAGAACCGAGCAGGCGTGTGAGCCGAGCACCTGCCCCCTTGTGGGGACAGGGACAGGCTGCCACCCCACCGCCACCTGCGTCGTCTCTCTCTAGACCCCCAGTCTCGCCAGAGCCCACGCGACTACGGAGCCCGCAGGGGCCCGACATCGGCGGCGCCCTCCACCCTGGCTCCTGGTGACCGTGGGTAAGTGTGCGCCGCCACATGCGTGGCTGTGACCCCACCCTTGTGCGGCCGTGGCCCCGCCCCGGGGACTGAGGGTGCGCTCACCCCCTGCACGGTGTCGCCCTCGGTGCTGCTTTGAGGTCGGCTGCAGGGGAGCCTCCAGGGACCTCCGAGGAGCGCTGACGCCACGCCCCTGCATCTGCACACTCAGCCTCCTGTGCCAGTGACACTTTGTCTGAGTCTGTTCGGGTTCAAACTACTCTCAGAGCTGAAAGCTCGCGCTGTTTCAAATGTCACAAAATCCGATGCCAGCCGCAACCTTAGCATTTCCGGCCTGGGAGGCCCCATGGGGCGCTCCCATCCTGGCCAGCACAGCAGGCTCCTGGGCCGACCCGCGCCCTCTCCACACCCTCTGCCCTCATGTCCTCTCTGCACCCCCTCACTCCTTCCACAAGATTAGTGTTGTCGCTACTGCTCTCCTCCACCGCACTTCGTTTCCTCCTGCATTCCTGCTTTGCCTCCCCGTGCCGAGGCCCTTGATTGCGCCCTGGAGCCAGCCTCCCCGTTGGTGGGATTTGGTTCTGGGAAGCGTCCTTTCCGTTGGCCGGTGTTTCCAGGGTGCCTTCCGGTGCCCCAACCCCCGGTGTGCTGGCCTCGCCTTCCACGTGGGATGCTCCCAGCCCCTCAGCTCGACCTGGGTGACCCCAGAGCGCCCAGAGGCCCCTTGGTCAGCAGGCCTTGGCTCTGCAGCAGGAACAACAGAACTCTCTGGGCACGTGGGGTCTTGTTCTGTCCTCGGGGGAAACTTGCAGAAGATTGCCTGAGGATTTCCGCAGATGAGAGGGTCACGTGGCCACAGGGTCTGCTTCTCCTGCACACTTTTCCTCAGGTTCCCTGGGGCTGAGGGCTTCGTTCTGATGTGGGTGTTTTTCCTGCATGTGGTTCGTTTTCGGGTGAGTCTGTGCACTCACCCCTGGAGCGGCCAGGGCCATGCCCGTGATGGGGGGTGCACTGGACGGTGTCAGTGCACCTGCTTCACTGCTGTGGCCTGGGCACCCTGCAAGACTCCCCTGGGCCGCACGGGAGGGCCCCCCACCCTGCCCGCCTTGGCCCCCAGAGGCAGCAGGCTGCAGTCCCTGGCCACGCGGGCCATGCAGGAGTCCACACCTGCCCGCCCCTCCTCCTGTCCTGCAGACAGATTCCTGGTGGCTCGAGCCGGAGACGGGCTGTGCCAGAAGCCAGGGACAAGCAGGCTCAAATCTCCAGCCTGTCTTGAGTGAATGGCTGGTCACGGCCCCTGCACTCCGTCCAGGCATTGGCCGGACTATGTTGCTCACCTCTGCCCTGGCCAACTTCGGCATCTTCATCCCCTTCCTGCCGCCTATGGAGTAGCCTTTACTGTGGGAGCAGTGCCTGCTGTCCCAGGGAGGCCCCCCACGTGCCCTCCCTCAGATCTGACTTGGGGCCCCGCCATGCCTGCCGGTCCCCCACACCTGAGTCACCCGCAGGTCCGCACCCTGCTCTGTGACCCTGCTCCCCCTCTTTACCCCAAACACCTGCCATGGCCACGGTGCCTGGAACCTGACGTCCGTTCTCTGTGTGGCTCACTGGTGTGGGGTCCGGGCTGAAAGCCCAGGAGAGTCTGCCCTTGCCCGCCATCTGTGTGGGCCTGGCTCATCCGGGCGCCCTGGTGGAGGGGCTTTGGGGTGCGGCAGGCAGCCTGGACGACAGGAAGGGGTTGCAGAGGGGTCACAGGGCTCAGAGACTGAAGGCTGACGCCCAGGGATTTACATGGCATGCAGCCACAGGGTCCAGGGTGCCCCGTGCCACCCCCTTGTCTGCAGGTCTGCAATGGCTGGTCAGGCTGGCTGGCGGGTGAGCCATGCCAGGGGTCTGGGGAAGACACTTAAGGTAACGGTGGCCCCTCTTGTGACATGAGTCTGTTGACAGGTGTTGGCAGAGGCTGGAGAGAAAGCCCTCCGGCCGCTAGGAGCCACGACACAGGCCCCAGTGGGGACTGCAGACCCTGTGGCAGCCTTGCAAGGAGGCTCCAGACCTGTCACCAGAGTAGGCTTCGGGCTAGGTGGGCAAGCATTGGGGGCACACGTGGGGCTGGCGGGCAGGCCCGTGGGGGAGCGGCGGGCAGGGGCAGCTGTGCTCCTCCCCTGGCCACGTGGGCGTCGCCAGCCCTGCTCCCTCCTCACACTTTACTCTGTGGATGACGACCTCGGCTCCACCAGCGCATCCGTGCTCCGGGGGTCACCGCTGGCCGACCCCACCAGTGAGCCTGGGGCCCACCGTGGCCTGATGTGCAGGCCCGCTGAGCCCCAGCGCCGGGCAGCCCCTGGTCTGGCCAGCCTCCCCCTAGTACACAGAGCCGGGAACATGGGTCCTGTGTGCCCTGGCGCAGCTGCCCCACCGTCAGGCCTGTGGCTCATGGTCGGGGGCGCTAGGTGGGGGCCCCCAAAGCCAGCATCACACACCTCACGTCACCTCGCGTACCTCGGCTCTTTCACAGGCAAGACGATGGGCAGAAATTGTACAGCCTCATAGGTGGCCCATCTTGACATTTCTCCAGTGGCGCCCAGACATGCTTTCTCGGGGTTTCCTTCACCCGGAATCCAGTCACGGTTCATGCTCTGCATGTGGTGCTGGGTCTCCTCTCTCGGGCCCAGCACGATGGCCCCTGGCGCCCGTCCCCACGGCTTCCCGGCTGGGCTTGCCCTCTGGCTGGGAACTCGCACCAGTGTGACATCTCCCAGCTCTGCCCTCTCCCCTGCGCTCAGCTCCCGTTCTCGTGGAGAGGGCCTCGCTCTTGTCGTGGGGCCAGAAGCCCTCGGTGCAGGTGCGGGGGCGGCTCCAGGAGGGCTGGTTCCTGGCCTCCTTCCCCACTCCAGCGGCCCCTCTGTCTGTATCCTGATGTCTGTCCCCGACTGTGGGTTTGCTTGTGGTCTGTGTTATAACCCGTTGTCTACTTTGTCCCTGGACTGGAGCTCAGGCGGCTCTGAGGCCTTTGTGAGCGGCCCCGTGTTCTCTGTCCAGGGAGCACTCCGGGCACTCGCCTGCTCTCGGGCCCACTTGACGCCTTTTCCTCCAGGAGCCCCTGGCTGGCCCAAGTGCCGGGTTCTGGCCGCTCCATCCCCCGCACGGGGCCGCCTGGGAGCGCAGGTGTGGTTCGGAGCCTGCAGACACTGCTGCCCTGGGAGGGAGGGCAGGCCGGGGTTGCAGCCTCCGGCAGACACAGCACAGGAGGCGGATCCCTGGTTCCCAGCTGGCCTTGGCCACCAGCCTCTCACACCGCCCTGCCCCCTGCTCGGAGGGACTGGCCTCTGATGTGACCGGGCAAAGGCCCTGGTTAGGTCAGCCGCAGTGACTGCAGGGCTGGTGGGGGGCAGTGGGAGCTCCGGGGGCGCCTCACCCCTTCCTGCCGCAGACCCAGAAGGACCCGGAAGGACCGGAAGGACGGGAGGGCGTGTGTCCTGGGCTGGCACCGCTGAGTGTTTACCAAACACAGATTGTCGCTAAGGGAATGGCGGGGGGCCTTGAGGGCAGGGCTTGGCCTCCTGCTGGGGGAGACCTCCTAGCCTGTGCCTTGTGCTTTTTGTTACTCTGAAACCTGAGAGACGCCCATGACCCGGCCGTTGGACTGTGAGGACAGACCCCTGGGGTGGCGCCCACCGCTGACACTCTGCTCAGCCCAGTGGCTGCCAGAGTGAACGGCCAGGCAGAACTCGGTAGCCTTTTGCTCACTCGTGTCACTCCCGTGGGTGACCTGGGGTTAGGGCGCCGTTCCTGAGCCTGTGTTTGTGCATACAGGGGCTTGCCTACTGCGTGGCTGGGGGCTGCCCCTCTGTTCCCGAGGAACGCGTTCAAGGGGTGGCCGTGGCCACAGCACTTGCAGGCTTGGGATATGGGGAAAATCAGGCTCAGGTCGGGTGCCTTGGTGCCTCCTGTTTGAGGGTAGAGTGCAGGCCACGCTGTCCCCACATGGTGTCCCTAGTGGTGATCTCGTGGGAGCTGAGTGTAGCTATGGGGGCGAAGGGCTCAGGCCCCAGTCCCTGGCCGACACCCTGCCCGCCTGCTTTGGATGCGGCAGAGGAAGGGCCGCACCTGGGCCACCGCTGGCCTTCCCGCTGCGTCTCCTCGTCCTGGGCCAGCCCCTCCGCTCAGGACCTGTTCCTGTTGCCCCAGTAACCACACAAACAGTGCTTGTCTCCAGGCAGCGCCCTAGGCTTCGGGAGCAGGTGCAGGGGACGGCATGCCAGCACGGTGTGGGTGTCTCCAGCTGTGACAGCAGAGCCTGACCCCGCCCCACACCCTGCGTGGAATGGGGTCTCTTTTTGCTCAGCAGCAATGCGGACGAGGCTTGGGCCACACCCGGCCCTGCAGGGTCTGGTGACCATAGGAAGGGCCTCAGGGTCACCGTATCCCTCATGTGGCACTGAGGGACCTGGTCAGTCTTGTCCCCCCATGCTGGTCCCCCAGGGCCCGGCTGGTTCTCAGCCACCGTCCACTCACCCCTGGCCTGGGCTCATGCTCTGGGCCCTCACCTCCTCCTGCCCCGTCCCACAGCAGGGCTGGCTCTCCATCACCTCCATGCATCAGCTGGCAGCTGCCCTGGGTCCGCACTTGTGCCCTAGAGGCTGGAGGCCGAGGGAGGAATGAGCGATTTTGGCCAGAAGGCACCTCCCACTCGGGCTAGTGCATTGTGGATATTCTTACAGAGCCTTCGTGGAGGCAGGGCCTTGCCCTAAACCCCAGCCAGCGCGGAGGTGGGCCGGCAGGGTCTGGGGAGGACCTCGCGGGGGGCTGCCTGCGGGACTGAGCAGTAGCCCCGGCCCCCTGCTCTGAACCCCCACCCCAGTCAAATCACTGCAGAACCCCCCCCTCCCGCCCCCCGTGGCCTCGAGGGCCTGCTGGGCGGGGTCATTTCCTCTGCCACACCCTGGAGCCCAGCCTGTAAACCCTGAACCCTCCCTTGCAACACTGGGGCGCAGGGCAGGGCTGATGGGGAGGTGGCTTCCACCTCTCCTGTTTGGTTTCCATGGGGACAGTGTGTTGGTCCCGAAGGAGAGGAGGGGGGTAGGATCCCAGGGCCTGGGTTTACCCTGGGTGCCATGGCGGGACTGGGTGCCAGAGAGCCGGAGGGGCCTGGGGGCGAGGAGAGACAAGAGGGGGCCCAGACAGACCGCGCAGCCTGGGTGTGTGAGCCCTGCCTGCCCCCCTCCTTCCTTCCGGGTGATCCGCTTTCTTCCTCGTGCTCCGAGCATCTCTGCAGCCCAGAGAACCCCCACGGCTCCGGCACCCAGCGTGGTGGCCGCTGACCCCCTTGCTGCCACCGGCAGGCACCTCCAGGGTCCTGCTTCTTTTGGAGAGCCTGTACCCAGCACGCTTTCGTCCTCGTGGGGGAAGGACCCGGGGGGCTCTGTCGGCTGTCCTGTGTCCCGGCCATCGGCCAGGTGCACAGCCCCCATGGCGCTGGCCGCAGCCACCTTGAGTGGGCACCTTTGCCGCATGTTCCTGGACACTCACGCCCAGGTGACAGGCAGGCTTTTCCTTTTCCATCCGGTGGTCCGCTGGATGGCAGTTTCCATCAATCCCGCAGAGTCTGCTGTGAGGCCCAAGAACTACGCAGAGCCTGTGCCTGCTTTGAATTACACTAAGCACGCTCACGTCATCCTGAAGCAGTATTGTCAGGTCACAGGCTGAGTGCCCGGGGTGTGCTGAGGCTGCTGCCCCTGCCGTGTGGACCTGCCCCCTTCCCCGAGCTGTGCCCAGGCAGGGTCCTCCCCAGGCCTTTCTGCTTCCGTGCAGCTGACTGGTGTGCTTTCCTCGAAGAAGCGGTGGCCCTCAGACCCGCAGGGCCCCTCGCCGATCTAGGGGCTCAGATGAGCCCCAGCCCCCTACCGGAGCCCCACCTGGGCACGGAGGGCTCGGCAGACAGCCTGGGAGGGAGGGAGGCCTGTGGCTCAGGGTGGGAGCTGGGGGCACCGTGAGGCAGGCGTGGCTGAAGGAAGGTCTCCTGGGGCCCGGTCTTCCCTGCCGCCTGTCTCTCCCCTCTGACCCTGTCTTCCTCCTGCGCGCGCTGCCAAGGGGCTGCTCGTCCTGAATTCTTCCTCCAGCAATAAGGTCAAACATTGTAGTTCCTGCAACACGTGTGTATCTCGCTTTGACCACCACTGCAGATGGCTGAACAACTGTGTGGGGAGCAGCAATTACTGGTGAGGGGCTGCAGGGAGGAGGTCAAGGAGGGAGGGGCAGAGTACAGGGGGAGGGGGAGAGAGACCCAGCAGGGAAGAGGGGTGAGGGGTTTTCAGGGGGGTGGTTGGGGGAAAGGGAGGAGGGACCTTGCAGTGGGGAGGGGTGAGGTCCTGGGGGAGGGAGAGGAGGTCCTTGGCAGGAGGGAGGGGTGGGGTGCTGGGGAAGGGGGAGACAGGACTTGGCAGAGGGGAGGGGGAAGGGACTGAGGGAGGGAGAGGGGACGGAGGAGTGGGCAGGGCAGGGGCGCCTCCTTGCAGGGGGCCTCACGGGTAAGAGGGCTAAGAGGGTGGGGGCCACAGGCAGTGGGGGGTCCTGTCCTGTCCCCAGCACAGTGGTCCTTAGTGTCCTTCTGTTCTCCTGTCTCCGAAACCTGTTGGCCTGGGGCCCCTCCCGAACGTGGAGGCCCAGGCCCATCCGAAGGGGCTCAGGCTGAGCTGACTCGTCCGTGACCCGCTGGCCCCGGCCTGGCCGCTCTCTCCCTCGAGGCTGTCAGAGCACAGAGGATGTGGGCCAGGCAGCACTGGGAGCAGGCGTCCAGCCCCACACGGGCGTGGTGCACGGCCTGTGGGCTCCACCGAGACCCCACGTGCCAGGGCCCAGGCTGTGAGTGGCCAGGAAAGTCCAGGCGCGCCCCTAGGGCACAGCGGCTTCGCTGCTCACCCCCACCGCCAGCAGCCATGCAGCGCGCAGCCCGGTCACGGAGTGCCGAGCTCTGCCAACTCGGGCAGGACCACGTTGAGAAGCACTCCACTTGTTCAGGCCTGAAAAGCACGGCCGCTTCGGGCAGAAGGAGATGCAAAGCTCCCATGGTTCGAAAAGCCTAATGAGACTGGGGACCTGGGGGTGCCTGGCGGCCCCCACGCCACCCCCTCGCCTGCAGAGCGGGACCCCCGGGCCGCTCTCCACATCCACCTGGCCCTCTGGGGATGCTCACGTTTTCACTCTCCGCCTAAAGATGTGTGTAAAAAGAACCTGAAGATGTTCTGGAAAAGAATGAATGATGGATTCAAATTTCAGCTGAAGAAAAGACCGTAAGGTCGAAAATGTTAAAGAAATAGTGTCTCAACTGTCACAGCAGCAGAAAGCCCGAAGGAAGACCAGCAGCAGAAGCTCATTCCAAGAACTGCAGACCAGAATTTAATTTTTGGATGGATAAATCATTCACTGTGTCGAGGACAGGAATGATTTTGTTTGAATGCCAAGGCACAAGATGTCATTTGTGCACAGAAGCATGCACAGCCCCCGAGAAGGTGTGTGGAGACCGTGCAGGGGCCGCTGGCCAGCCAGGCACCTCTCCCGGCGCCCCTGGCCTCCCCGACCGGCCGGGCTTCGGTGCCTCTTGATGGAAGAACAGCACCCAAGGGGGGCAGGAGGGGTGGTCCTGACCCAGACCGGGCGGGAGCCTGGGTGAGCAGCGGGGATGTGCAGGAAACCTGGACCCGCTCGGCCCAGAGCCTCTGTCCCTGTCTCTGAGCCAGGCCGGCCCCTGGTCACTGCCGCACAGGAGGGAGGAGGGAGGAGGGAGCGGGTCTGTAAGCCTTGAGGCACAGACACTGGAGGTGGCCTCAGGGCATCCGCTGGGGGGCTGAGGTGGCAGGAGACAGGAAGGAGGCTGGGCCTCGGGCTCAGGGTCAGGGACACCCTGAGCTGGCCGCACACCGCCCTCCTGCCCCTGCCCAGGGCCTGGCCCGGCCTCTCCCACAGGTGTTTCTTCGGCTCCTCGGTCTCTGCCTCTGCCAGCCTGCTGTTCATGTCCACCCAGTTCTCCATCAGGCCTGCACGGCTGCGCATGCACCCCTTCTGCAAAAGTGCGTACACAAGTAGGGGGTGGCTCCTCTGTGGGGCTTTCTCTCGGGTCACACAGGGTGTCAGCTCTCCCTCCAGCTGTCTTCGGCTAAAGCTCTCCTTCTGGGGGGCGTCGGGTGAGCTTGGGGGCCGGGCAGGAGGGCAGCAGCCCACCCAGGCACCAGAAGACAGGTTCAAGGCCGCATGCCCGGCACTGGGCCATTGGTCATGGCAGAAAGCAGGGTGCGGTGGGAGGGCAGAGCTGCCTGGGGAAGGTTCTGGGTGGCGTGTGACTGCAGGTCTCTGCTGAGTGGCTTCAGGAGCCTGGCCTTGGGGACAGATGTGGGGCTGGCTGTGGCCTCGAAGTTCTGTCCGTCACCTCAGCCCTGGGCCTGTGGCTGTGACCTTATTTGGTGAGAGAATCTTTCCGGATGTGATGAAGGATCCACGGCCATCACAGGTTACCTGGTCACGTGTGGGGTCCCGGATCCAGTGAAAACATAAGAGACTGGAGAGACATGGCCCCACAAGCCAGCGGTGCCTGGAGCCCTGGAAGCCGGAAGATTCAAGGACAGATCCTCCCCTACGGCCTCGGAGGGAGACGCGCCCTGCAACACCCTGACTTCGGGGCTCCATCTCTGTTGTTGGAACTGCCCGGTCTGTGGTCATCGGTCACGGCAGCCCTGGACACGGACCCGGGGAGGACCCCAGGTGGAGCACCTCCTGAGTCTATGCTGAGTGTTTGGGGACCTCTGCACTCAGGGTGCAGAGTTTCTGTCCTCCGCCCAGGCCTCTCTCGAGAGCACGTCACGGCTGACCCTCCTCCTGCAGGGCCACCACGCCCTGTGCACCTTCACCGAGGCCCACACTGCACTTGGGCCCGATGCGCCCTCGTGGGATGGCCCGTCTGACCGGCGCTGCTCCGAAGTGCATCCTGGCCACTTCTGTCGTAGAAGGGAACAGTGGGGGTCTCAGCGAGGCCAGGCCCCACTCGGCAGGAAGAGCTGCCGCGCTCTGCACCGGCCAGCTGGAGGCCTCCACCGGCCACCCGTCCCCACGGTGCACACGCGGCCTGAGCAGAGCGGCTGGCGGTGCCCGCTCCCCCCTCCCGTGGCCCCCACACACTCCGAAATGTGGCTCGCACGTGGTAAGAGGCGCCCTCCGCTCACCCAAGCGCCGCCGCAGTGTCCTCACTTCCTCCCAACGTGGGCGTCGGCGGGGCGCTCGCTGTCATGCACTGTCAGGACAGAGGGCAGTGCGACCCAGCAGGTGCTTCTCTCTGGCACTCGCTGGCCCTGAGACCATTGAGGACCGCTGCACATGAATGCCTGATGACTGAGGCCATCTCCTGGGTTTGCTGTTCCAGAAGATTCCGTGGGGCTATTTAACCACCGGTTCCCTGGGGTGCTTTGCTCTCATGAGTGGGAATTCATCGGGATGTCACTGGCTCAGGGGACAAGCCTGTGGCCAGCCTCACACACCCTGCGCTGCAGTCCCGATGCCCGTGGCCACACAGCACGGTGGGCCTGTGGCCGCCTTCTGTGCCACATGAGGGCTGGCGTCAGTACTTCCTAGCCCCTCGGGGGGGGGGGGCTTTCAGCTGGAGTTCTGTCTCCAGGGCCCGCCTGCAGACTCCTCAGCACTTTTCTCACACTTGAGTTTGGAAGTGTCAGCAGCCCTGGGGGCCCAGTGGACCACGTCCTGGAAATGCCCCAAAGCGCTGGCCACCACCTTGCAGTTCCCTGTGAGGCAGCCGGTTGAGAATGGGGAGGGGCCAGCACAGCGGTGTGGCCCGCGGGTCAGGGTGGGTGTTGGGCCAGGAAGGGGTCAGGCTCTGCCACCTGGACACTTAGTCATCCTCCCCCAGCCTCACCCTCCAGACACAGCAAGTGGGGCTGTGATCCCTACGTCGGTCAGGGGGCCACAAGGGCCCTTGGGTGAGGTGTAGGGCACACACCCGGGCAGGGAAGGGGCTCCTGTGGGCTGCTGACCCTCCCCCACTTCAGAGCACGGTCTCCGGAGGACAGGCTGGCCGTGCCCCGGGTGCTGGACGCATATGTGTCTCCCTGGCCTCCACAGACATCGCCGAGGCCAGCACGTGGCTGCTGTTACCCCCCTCCACCCCCCATCCCCCCGCATTCCCCGTAAAGACAAAGACCCCGGTGGTCCTGGGCATTGCTGCTCTCATCAGTCTTCGTTCTCGTGATGCTTGCACACTGCTCATCTCCCACCTCTATTTAAGTGTGCATCCTGGCCCCACTCCAGGGTTTGTCCCTTGTGCTCCTATGTGTCCCAAGACAAGGCCCGCCAGCCCCTGTGAGGAACAAGCACATCAGACAAATCACAGGACAGGAAGAGGCACCCCTGGAGGGACAGCAGGGCTGATTCTGCTCTGAGGCCTGCAGAGGACATGAGAGGGACCAGGAGGAAGTTAGACAAGGGAGCAGAATGGAGGAGGCAAGAACAGGCACCCTTAAAAAAGAACAGGGGACTTAGGGAGGCACCCAATCTTAACAATGAAAAACAGTGAGACGTGGACAGGGTGTCTGCTGACCCACCTCGCTGCGGGGACACCGGCCGTTTCCTGGAGGCCACACAGCGCGCTGTGTGCAGCAGGCTCCACCGTGCCCCGGCACAGGGGAGGGCGTGACCCCCCTCTGCGGCCTCTGCAAGGGAGAGGGCGGCCGCAGGGGCCCCTCCGTGGCCGCTGGAGCTGGTCTGGCGCAGGGGGTGCCCTCAGCGGAGTCAGGGCCAGAACCAGCACCCGGAGCCAGAGGCCGGTCAGCCCAGGCCCTTCCTCAAGCTTCCACGCACTGCCCGGTGGGGACAGGGGTGGACTTGGGAACAGTGTCCCAGCTGCAGCATACATGACAGTTGTCAGGTGGCAGGCTGGTCAGGTCCAGAAGTCCACTGCAGCCACTCAGGACGGACGGATGTGAGACTGGAGAACAGGTCCCCGGGACAGATAGCCAATGGGAGATCCAGGGACAGGGACCAGAGGGCCCCCACCTAGGCAACCGGGAGGGTGGAAGTGCCACACTCCCTGTGGGGGCATGGGAGGGAGACACACACTCAGCTTAGGGCTCAAGGTGTTGTTTCCAGAGTATTTGGGAGCAAAGCACAGATGCCCAAAGTTGGGATATTAGCTAGTGTTCTAGTAAACTCACCCTGCTTGAAACAGTCATCCCCTGCGGTGTCTGTGGCTCATGGGCCCTGCTTTGCCGCAAGGCTTCCGCCAGGTGCAAGGAGGGGCTGCAGTCTCCTTCGACAGGGACCCTCATCCGGGCCCATCACCAGAGTGTCGGTAGGCCAGGTTCTGGCCTCAGTTCCCTGTGGGTCGTGGGCCAGCGCCTCCTGCCCCCATGGGCACCCCAGCGTGAGGCAGCCTCGGTAGGTAGGCAGCGGCAAGGCAGACCAGCCTTCGCCACTCAGTCACAGAGGTGATGCCCCTCACCTATGCTGCAAGGCGCCGGGACCACCTGCTCTCCAGGGGGCGGCGCTACCCCACCACCCTGAGGTGGCAGGGTCCTGCTGGGGGGCCGTCAGAAGCTGCTGGCAGCCGGATGCCCCACTTCGACGTTTGGGTGAAGGACACCCTGCTGAGGCTGCAGCGTGCGCAGAGGGCAGCGTCGTGAGCGCAAGGCCTCCTAGGCGGACGCACAGCTGTGGGGGCACTGGCAGCAGGGGTGTGGGGAGGGCGCCTCCATGCAAGCCAGGGAGAGAGCGCCTCAGAGGCCAGTGGCCCCGGGCTGCTGTGTTGGTGCCTGGCGTTGCTGAGGCGACACACTGGACTCTGGCCTCCCTCCGCAGCCGCAACTCCTGTCCTTACCATCAGATGAAGGCTTTACACGAAACTCAGGATGAGCGTGAGCTCCGGGAAACACCCAGTGTGCACTTGCCGTCTGATGGCAACGGCAATCGTGCAAATCCCTGCAAGAGGAGTGTCTCCGCGGGCACGCGGCCAGGTGCCAGTTTGTGCCCTCTCATAGGTTCCGAGGGAGGCGACGGACGCAGCGAGAGCCAGGCGCAGGTCACCAGGAAGCCACAGCAAACACGGACGGACGCACCCAGGGAAGGGGACGGGCTCCACGGGGGGGTGTGGAGCGGCCACCCTCTGTCTGCTTCTCAAGCTGCAAATAGGCTTATGTGGGTGGCCCTTCTCACTTTCCAGAAATAATTAGAAGCCATCTGTCCTCGTGTTTGTTGGTTTTGGGGAAAGAGAAACGGGAGGTTTGGCACCTCTGCCGAAGCACGAGGCTGAAACAGGCACAGAGCCCGTTCCATGGACGGTGCTGTCTGTCGACAGACACAGGTCTCACATGTCTTTTCAGTGACCTGGGGAGCTTCTGCCACATGCTGGAGCCAGTGTCCGGGTCCACGCTGGCTTTGCGGGCCTGTGAGGCGGGTCCTGGGATGGCGGCGGCGGCCAGAAGCCTCCAGACTGCGGCGAGCTGCCGCCTGCGCCCACAGGCCAGGGGGTCCCCGGAGTGGCCGTGCTGCAGCCCCCCAGCGCTCCAGGTCAGGCTGCGGGGGGCTCTGCGGGCCACTCGGCCCACTTGCATAATTGTAACTGTTCATTTCCTCCCTTCTCTTCAGTGTCCAAGAAATTAAGCACGTATGAGCTCCTGACAGTGCCACCGTCAAAAACCTCAAAGTTCCAGCAGGGCCTGAACCTCTGTTCATCCAAGTAAAAATGCCACAGGTACCGGGTGCCCCTCTGCTTCACCCCCCCTTACCCAGGCCTGGGGCAGCACCCAGCGTCACCTTGCAGCTGGGACTTCTCAAACACAGTCCTTTGCTTCTGGGTTGGCACAATCCTCTGATTCTGTATGTGTGCACACGTGTGCATATGGTTGGGTGTACATACGAGTCTGTGTATGTGATGCAGTGTGCACGTGTGTGTGTTTGGTTTGTGATGCAGTGCAGGTGTGTATGTGTTTGTAGTGTTTGTGATGTGGTGTGTGTGTGTGTGTGGTTTTCTGTGTTTAGGGTGAGGTGCAGTGCATGTTTGTGTGAGCAACGCAGCATGTGTGTGATGCAGTACGTTTGTGTGTGCAAGTGCACATGGTGTGTGTGATGCAGTGTGTGTGTGTTTGTGAGTGTATGATGCGATGCACATGTGTGTGGTTGTGTGTGCATAGTATGTGATGCAGTGCATGTGTGTGTGGTTGTGTGTGTGTGCAGTTAATGTGAGATATGGTGCATGTTTGTGTGTGTGACTGAGCATGCATGTGTGATCCAGGGCATATGTACGTGTTCATGCGGCACATGGTGTATGTGATGCAGTGTACGTGTGTGCACGTGAGCGGTGTGTGCAGCACAGACCATGCATGTTTGGTGTGCGGTGTGCACGTGTGTTCTACCATTTGCACAGTCACCATCCACAGAATCCAGCCAGCAGGGCTGACTCCTTTTAGGCCCATATATCAATGCAGCCGCTTCTCATCAAAATTAAAAACATTTGCTTTTCAAAAGGTCACCATTAGGAAAATGAAAATATAAGCCACAGGCAGAAATGAAATATTTGTAAAGCCCATACTTGTGTCCAGTATAAAGAATTCAAAATTCAGTTGTAAGGAAAATGACCCGGTGTTTCCACTTTCTCAGCGGGCAGAAGAGCTGAACCAGCTGTTCTCCAGGGAGGGTCCCAGGGTGGCAGATGAGCACGGCGACATCGTGTACCATTAAGAAAACACAAAACCACAGTAGGACACCATCACACACCCATCAGAATGGCTGTAATCAAAAGGACCAACAATAAAAAGTGTTCGTGAAGCTGGAGATACGGAACTTTACTAGTGCGGATATCAAATTATATCACTTCGCTAAGCAGTTTGGTGTTTTCTTAAAAAGTGAAATATACTTACCGTTTAAGTCAGCAATCCCATTTCTACTTTCTTACCTATTAGAAGTGAGGACACGGGTATTCATGTGACAAGGGGGCTATCCCCCAGTGAGATCCTGTCCCAGGACCCAGGAGAGCCTGAGGTACCATTACTCAAAACTAACTAATAACTAATTTGAATTTTATATAAGAATAAGCTGTGTCCACTTTTTCACTTTATGAATTTTTATCGCCCACAGCAGGCAGATGACGACCCGAGTTCACCTGCACGTAAGTGAGGGTGTAAGCTTAGGAGAGTTGTTTTATCTGTATGAAAAACACTATATGCTCCTAATAGTCTTGCTTTAAAAAGTCTTCGTTACTCCACATTCTTTGCTAATATTTTCACCATTTTTATTCGTTTTGCATTTTGATTTCCAAGCAGTCCTGAATTTGTGTGCTCACAGACAAGGGCTAAGGTCGCTAAGTTACCCGAGCCGGCTGCGCCGCTCTCGGCCTAGGACCTGGTGCCCCTGGCTTTCCCGGGAGACCCTCTTCCGGCCGCGTCTTGACCCGAACATCGGCAGGGGAACCCCTGTGTCATCCTTTATTTTTCATAGCTATTGACAATTCATCCACGTTTTTATATTTTATTTTCCGTATTAATTTTTAAATAATTTTTGTGCAGTTCTGATGAACGCAGAGTTCGAAGCGCAGTTACAGGAATCTTTCCCTTGACGCAGGAGCGAGCCGGGCGCCGGGTCTCAGCTCCACCCGGAAACTGCCCGGAAGTCGGTCTCCCCCGGGGGAGCGGGCCGGAAGTGCCCCCGCGGGTTTGGGGGTGCGCGCGGAAGCTCCGCCCGCGCAGAAATGAGTCGGGGGCGGCTCCTCCGTTCCGGCAGAGCCGGGCAGGGCGCAGGGCCGGCGCCCCCCCTCCGCTGTCGGGGCGGGGGGGGGAGGACCCCGGTCCCTCCGATGAATCCACGCCTTCCTTCTGCGTTTGTTTCCTTGGACCCCCGGTGGCCACCTTCTGTGAAAACCCAGGTCGTCTGGAGTTTCACTTGAAGCATCGCCTCACTGCGGTCCGTTAGGTACAGTCTGAGCACATTCCCCTCGCCCTGTTCGGCCTGGAGGCCAGCCGCCTCCACAAACAGCTGAGACTGAACCGGTTTGGGGCAGTCGGTGTGGATGCTGCAGGGGCTGTGGAGCTGCGGAAGTGCCGGGTCGACGCCCCGCAGGGGGCTGGGGACCTAAAGTGGGTGGCCGCCCCACGTGCAGCCGGCCCTGCTGGTGCTCTGAGGACTGTCTTCCCAGCTCAGATTTAATATTCTTCTGTGATTAGAATCACAGTGCTTTGTTTTTATAAGATTATAATCACATCATGCAACCCTTTAGAAGCCGCTTTCTAAAATTCCAAATATTGTGGCGCCCCTGGGTAGCTCAGGCTGCTAAGCTCGGGAAGTTTGGTGTCCACTGAGGTCATGAGCTCACAGTTTGTGGGTCTGAGCCCCGCCTTGGGCTCTGTGCTGACAGTGGTGAGCCTGCTTGAGAGTCTCTCTCTGCCCCGCCTCCCCAGTTTCCTTCTGTCAAAAATAATAAATAAACTTAAGAAAATTCCATATACCGTGAACATGGCTAAAAGGAAAAGAAACATGATTTTATGAATATGAGTTATTTCATCTGTGGGAGGGACCATATGTTTCATTTCTGGAATAGTGTTTTTTCAATCTAGTGCTCCCATCTCCAACTGGAAGATGAGCTGCTAACCTTCGTACTGGAAGGTCGGTTGTGTGGGACACAGGCCTGCTCAGGGCGGCGGCCTGTCTGTCGCAGTGGCCTCTCTTCCTGCAGAAGTGGCCCTAGTTTGACCTGGACGCTCCCAGGCTTACATGACAGGCAAAGCCTGCTGTCAGAATATCAGTTCCTAGAGACCAAAGAGTCTGTGCAAATCACGTGGCACCGTGCCAACCCCCAAAAAGAACCGCCCGCTCAGTAAGTGCCTGTGGAGTGACCCGGTGTCAGCGCACCGGGGTGTTTTAGGGGGAACTTTGTGTGGGACTTTCTAAGGTGCTTGTCCCGGATAGTCGTTCTCAGACCAGTTCATGGGGAGGGTCTCCTCCGGACTCTTCTCTGCTGCGGAAGGAGGAGACACGTGTGAAGACACCTCTTGCCTCAGTTCACAGGGGTTCCGCTCTGCTAATGGTCCTCAAGCG
Source organism: Suricata suricatta (assembly GCF_006229205.1). Taxonomy (NCBI): domain Eukaryota; kingdom Metazoa; phylum Chordata; class Mammalia; order Carnivora; family Herpestidae; genus Suricata; species Suricata suricatta. The sequence continues at coordinate 147,373,906 of NC_043705.1, forward strand.
GCTTGTATTAATTTTCTGTGGCCACGTGGCAAATTCCCACAAATGTAGTGGCCTGAAATGACTCGTCTGAAGGCACGTAGGGCTCACGCGCCTGGCAAGCTCCGCTGGGCCCCTGCCCGGTGCCTCCCGAGGCGGCAGCCACGGTTCGCCAGGTCGGCTGTGCTTCCTGGAGGTCGATGGGGCGGCGCCTGCTTCCAGGCGGACTGAGGGCCGATGGGACTGTTGCTCTCGCTCTCGCCGTGTTGCCCTTACGTCTCTAAGTCGGTAACGGTGGGTCTGGTCCCCTCGTAGTTCAGATCTCTCGGACTTCCTCCATTTCCTCATTTCTCAGTTTTTAAAGGTTCGTGTGATTGTGTTGGACCTACTTGGATAATCCAGGACAGTCCTCAGTTTCCTACAGCTGCTGCAAGAAATGAGCACAGAGCAACAATGCTGTGGTCCCCAAGGCGGTGACTGTGTCCCTTTGTAACTGAGCCCCCTGCACCCGCAGACCTGGGAACACAACGGCTCAGGGTGGGGGCGCCGCCGCGGGAAGCAGCCCGCTTTCCCGCCCACCTGCGGCCTCCCACCTGTGGCCTCCCACCGGCCAGCAGCCATAGACCGGCACGGGCGGAGCGTCTGTGCGATGTCTCGATGTGCAGTCGATCCAAGGGCGCACGGACGGCCTCCCAGGAGCTGCCGGCTCTGAGGCTCCGCACACGAGGGCATCACAGCGGCGGCCAGTGCATGGAGCTTTGCAGCCATCCGTGGCCAAAAAACAAGGCCCTTCTTTGCTGATAGGAGTCTGTCCTTCCTTTTGCCCCATCCGCGCAGAGCGCAGAGAGCAGCACCCGGAGGCTGCAGAGGCGCCCGGGTCTGTGTTCCAGCACCATCACACCCCGGAGAGCTCCCAGCGTCGGGGGCGCGTGCTCCCTCCAGGGTGAGAGCCGCGGGAAGGGGCTCAGGACAGAGAAGGCTGGGGATCGCTTGCTTGCCCGGTCTGGAGCGGTTACTCGGCACCCAGGCTGCTGCTCGTGTGGGAGCAAACGTGGGAGAGAAGAGAAGGAAAAGTGAGGGACAGAAAATATTCTTAACTGTGGGGCTTGTACTGTGTGTGTGTGCGTGTGTGTGTGCGTGTGTGTATGTCTGCTCTTCACAGATTGAGACTGAGGCACGAATGTCCACCTCAAACTTCTACTTGACATTTTACTAAAGTTCCAATCAGTGCAGTGCAGTGAGAAATATAAAGACTTATAGATTTGAAAAGGAAACTTTATTTATTTCCAGGAAACATGCCTCTAATAAACCTGAAAAAAATATGGTAGAAATAATAAGATAGCTCAGAAAGGTGGTAGGATACAAAATCAGTATAAAAACCTCAATTATATTTCTATATACTAACAATGAAGAATTTCAAAATGATATTAAGAAAACTATTCCATCTCAGCAGCATTGAAAATAATAAAATAAAACAAATACCAAATCTCTACACTTAAAGCTACAAACTGTTGATGAGAGAAAGTGAACACAATCCAAATAAATGGAAAGATCTAGAATATTAATGGACTTGAATGCAAAATATTGTCATGATAGAAAACTTCCCCCACACGGATCTACAGACTTACCACGATTCTTGTTGAATTTCCAGCACCCTTTTTTTCTTTAACGAAATAGCAAGCCGACCCTAAAAAATATACATATAGAAATTCAAAGGGCTTAGAGTGACCAAAATAATTAAAAAAAAAAAGAAGCAAATTGGAGGACTTTCTCAGTCTGACTTAAAACTGTACTCTCAGGCTGTAGGCGCCAGGCCGTGTGGGCTGTGAGGGCGCTGTGCCAGGGAGGGCGGGCATGCAGGTCAAGGGAACAGAATAAAAGTCCAGAAATGAAACCTGGTCAATGCGTGTTAAACACAGGTGCCAGGATAATTAAATGGGGAGAGATGAGATATATTTCATAAGCTGGGCCGGAGCAATCGGATAACCACAGGCCAAAAACGGGAAAAAAACAAAAAAAAGAACCTAATAGGGACTTCACACCATACACACGAAAATAACTCAAGATCAATCCAGTTCTGAGTTTAAGGGCTGAACTATAACAGTTTAGGAAGAAACAGAATAAAATCTTAGTGATCTTGAGTTGGGCACCAAAACCACTATTAGGGAATAAATGGAAAATTTGACTCCATCAAAAATAAAGCATTTGCTCTTCAAAAGTCACTACTACAAAAGTAGAAATGTAAGTCACAGATTGGAATAAATATTTGCAAACCCTGTACTTAAATCCAGAATATATAAAGAACTCTCAAAACTTAATAGGGAAAAATGGTCCCATTTTAAACATGGGGCAAAGATTCTAATAAACTTTACCAAATAGTATATACAGGTGGCAAATAATCAGCCGACAAGATGTTCAGCATCACTCACCACTAGGAAAACGCAAATTAAAGCCACAGTTAGACCCGACTTGGTGCCAGTCAGAAAGGGCTCCCTCAGAAAGACCCCCCGCAGAGGACTGAAGCCCCTCGGGCTGCTGTGGAAGGTCATCAGGAACATAAGGTGACACCGTTTTGGAGAGTAGTTTGGCAGTTTCTTAAAATCTTCAGTGTCTTCCTAACCTCCGACACAGCAGCCCCCACGCCCGGGCTCGGCTCGAAGAGGGGCAGAATCCCGTGCATGTGGGTCGGGGTGGGAGCAAGGCGTGTCCCCCACAAGCCCCCAGAGAGACCCCTCCTGGCAAGTCTCTGAGACACACGCGCACCTGAAACGGACTAATGATGGACCCGGTTTCCTAAGAACAGCCTTGGCACCTACAATTCTTTTCTGTTTACCCCACAGCCAGCCAGAGACGCCCCGGAGCCTGCCTCGCACACGCAGCTTGTGAGCTGCTAGGGCTGTTCCCTCTGAGTGAAAACGGCTACTTGCTCTTAAGTCCAGTTACTTCGGACAAGTGATTGGTCTCTGATGGGATATTTTTAAACAATGTGACAACACGATAGAAAATACCGCTGTTTCACTTCAGTACCTTTTGCACTTTAGTGTGCTTGGGGAAATGCAGTGATTCTTCTCTCCCGGACAACTCACACGGGAGCTGGTGGCAAACACCGGCGCTCATTTATTCTGTGTCCACCGGAGAGCACGTGGGAAGCGGAGTCCCAGCCTCCTTTCTATGACCTCCAATGAGACCTGGTTTCCCGTGGCTCCCGAGCCAGCTGCTCCTGAGTCTGTGCAGAGTCCCGCAGAGGACAGCCCTGCCCTGGGACACACACACATGCACGCAGAGCGCACCCCTGCAAAGTCACAGAAGCAGAAAGGGGCCCATTATGAAGGTCATGGTCCAGGGTGAGCACACATTCTAAACTGTGCGCTTTGTCTGCACTTGGAAATTGTACGACTGCGGAAAGTCCTCTCGGAGCACGGAGAAGCGAGAGGCAGGCTCACGTTAGGGAGCGCCTCCGTTCGCCGGGGCCGCCACGACAAAGGGCCACAAACTCGGCGGCTTAAAAAATAGAAATGTACTGTCCGCTGCTCTGGAGGCTGGACCTCATGGGGTCTCCAGGGCCACAGGGCCTGTTCGTGGCCTCTCTCCGTGGCTTGTACGTGACGCTTTTCTCTTTCTCTCTTCACTTTTCCTATTTTGTCCCTTCTGGCAAGAATGATTGAAAGTTAATGAACCAGAATCAAAATTCCCATCTTAAAATGTTTTTCGTATCGCCAGATCAACACGTATTCACTATAGAAAATGAAACTTCTAAGTATTCCGAGTGTTTCAGTGGCAGTCTTTCCGTCCCTATGCCCGCCAGTGTCCGCTGCTGGCATTGTGACTGGTTCCTGTTACGTCTCCAGTGTGTCGTGTCTTTATGCACATAACTACAAACTTCCTCTTTCATAGAATTACAACCCTGTTGTGGCACATAAAGTCAGCCTCAGCGCTTCCATCTTGACCCCGAGCTTACCTTCTGGGTCTGCACTCAGAGGGCTGCATGACTATCCTCAGGTGCAAGGAAGGAAACAAATAAGAGGTCAAGGGTTAATGTCCTGCTACTGGTTGTTTATGACGCCCTTTGCATACTTTGTCCCTCAGATAATGGCTGTTGCCTTGGAACTCCCCTGCACCCCTGCCCGCGCCTTCAAAATGACAGCTGTCGTCCTGCGTGCCAGGATAAGGGGTGCCCTCTTTATCACTTTGTGGCCTTTTTTTAAATTATAATTACCACTCAGTTCTGCTTCTGCACTGCCCGCCTGCCGTCTTGCCGACCGTAAATAGCCCAGAGTCCTTGGGCTGAGGGCCGCACGTTTCGAGTTCCATGTTAACTCCGTGCGGTCCCGGCGGGTGACAAAGACTCCCTTCTTTCGGCCTCGGTGGTCTCGGTTGGTCTCTGTGTTTCTCCGTGTGACACTGCTGTGCTCCTCTTTAGTAGGCTGCTTTTATTTTTATTCTTGAGGGGGGAGGGGCAGAGAAAGAAGTGGGGAGAGAGATTGAATCCCAAGCAGGCTCCGCACCCAGCACAGAGCCCGACATGGGGCTCGATCCCCTGACCCTGGGATCCTGACCTGAGCCAAAATCAAGAGGTGGACATTCAACCACCTGAGCCTCCCAGGCGCCCCTTTAGGGGCCTGCTTTGAAAGCTCCGTGTATTGTGAAGCGTGTTCTGTTAAAGAAAGAAGCGTGAATCCACGGGCCTCAACGGTTCCATTTTGAAGGTACCCTGTTTCTCCTGGTTGGGATTCCCCACTTATGGTGTGGTTGGTGCCCGTCTGACATGGAAGTTGAGCTGACCGTGGCTGCTGAAAGGTTAGCGCGTTTACAGTGTGAGGGGGCATGGGTCCCCTCGAAGACCCTGGACACCGTGCACGGTAAAACACGAAGAGCCCTTCTCTGGGGTGGGCAGTGCTTCTGGCGTTCCCCGAAGCTGGCCCAGGGGGACGTGGGTGCTCTCTTGTGCCTGCCGCACTCCGGTCACACCCGCTCAGCAGGGCCGGCTGTTCTGGAGACTGGGGCTTGTCTACACCCCTTGACACTTAGGCAGCGTTTAAAGAGGCTCAGGTGCTTACAGGCAGACGTGATGTTGACCAAGGGGTTATTTGAGAGGGAAACTCCAGGTTGGGGGTTCTGAAGCCGCCCCGTCTCGAGGTGGCCGGCGGCCATCTGGGCAGATCTTCGTGACCGCTACCTGGCAGACCAGTCCCGGGGGCGGCTCCGTAGAACTCACCAGACAGGGTGGAATAGGAGCGGGGCGTGGGGGTCACACGTCTGAAAGCAGAGCTTCCGGAACTGATCAGGAGTCCTGATCCTCGGACACCCGCCTGGCCCTCGGACCCTGCAGATGACCCTCAGTGCCCTGGCAGGTGAGCGTGGGCAGGGGCTTCCCCGTCGCACAGTCTCCACGGGGCAGAGATCCCGTCGGTGACCCTGGGGCCTGTGCATCACACCTCACGAGACAGCATCCGAGTGGCGGGGTCTCATGCATTCCAGAAGGTTCTGGCAAGGACAGCACGTCTCTGCTCATTCGGGGCATTGACAGACTTCGTGTGTCACTCTCGCCTCCAGCTTCCAAGTCTGTGGTCGCAGGCCAGCGTGGCACCTCGAGTGTCTCTGAGTCCATCCTCCTCATTTAGGGAGGCCAACGAGTGCCCAGGGCCCCTCGGGTCACTCAGGGTCAGCAGCAGCGCACCCCACAACGTTACAGAGTCCAAGCCCAGGGCTGGGAGGAGCTGCTCCCCGCTGCCCCGGGCCGAGCCCTGGCCTCTGCCGACTGCGGGGGGCCCTGGGCGCTCATGGCCTCTGGTCCCATTGCTTCGGTCCTCCCTTCGCGTCCACATGGCCCGCCTTCCAGCACGGACACCGGTCGCCGGGTTGAGGGTCTGCCTTGGTCTCAGGGATGGCGTCTTGAGCACCTTGACTCTCGGCATCTGAAAACCGCATTGACAACAACTGCTCCAAATCGGGTGATAACGTAAGGTTGCGCTTGACGTCACCTACTCCGTCTTGTTTCCCATTGTGAGTGATGGTTTCTTCCCTCCAGGACACGGACAGCGGCCTGACTACCTCTGCTCTCCGGTGAGCCCCTGAGCCTCCTGCGGGGGTTTCCTGCGCTGGAGGGTCAGCCGCATGCTGGCCTTCGCCACATTCCTGAGGAGCAGTCTTCGGTGGGGATCGTAGGTGCTGTGATGGCGTTTCCCTCGATGTCACAGACACGGGCAGAGCCCCGCCCCCCTCGCCACACTCGGCTCCCTGGGGTTTGCACAACCTCTCTGTGTTCTTCACAAGTCACCTGTGAGCTCGTGCGCAGGCGTGCGCGGTGCCCGTCTACGGTCTGTGAGCGTGTGCCACGAGCAGAGGCCACCACGGGTCATGACGGTGCGGGGCTGAGGCGGGGCTGGCCGCGAGCCGGGTGGGCACCGGCACCGCGCAGGCCCTGGGGGACAAAGGGCCTGTCCCCGTCACCATGCCGCAGAGGCAGAGAGCGGCCCCTTCCCCATCACAGCCCCGCGTCAAGCACCCATCTTAGAGGGTAAATCAGGTGGAGCGGAACATACTGACTGCGTCCCCAGGACGACACGTCATCTCCTGGAACAGGAGCACCAGGGAAGGTCCAGGCATCCGTGTGAGCGAGGCCCCTGCCTCGTCCCTGCATTCCGCCGAGCGCACGGGGAGCACGGGCTCCCTCTGTTCCCGAGAGGACGCTTCGTGAAACATGTTCGAGGCTCTGGCGTCCGGGTACTGTATCCTTCCAACCTCAGTCACTTTGCATCAAGTACCCTTTCATGCAACTTACAATGAAATTAGAAAGGGCAAGTCATTTCCACACACGCACGCACGCACACACGCATGCACGCACGCACGCACGCAGCACGCATGCACGCACGCACCTCCCTCCCTCTCTGGTCCTCAGGGACTATGAGTCGTTTTTGTTGCAGAACAGGTTTCTATGGTCACCTAACAGTGTGGGTCCAGCCGATCAGTAAGCCCTTCGGACACCTGCCCCAGCTGCCCCGGGGGCTCCCCCGGCTCTCCGTCCTCGAGGCCAGGCCCCTGGACAACACACCACACGGCGCCTCCGTCGATCACGGGGAAACCTTGCAGGACTTCATACGGTGTGTGCGCCGGTGGTCGCTGTCAGACAGACTTACTGGGAGTCTGTCTTCCCGTCTGTCTATCGTCAAGGGTGTCTGGTTTGCTGGTTGTGTACGAATCAGCCAAACGGTAAATATATGAATAAGGAGGAGGGTCCATCGCAAAGGTGAAGCTGCTTCTGTCTGGTCTTCAAGGCATTTCAGTCGGCGGAAACCCACCAGGGGCTTGTTTTCATTTTCCGCTGGTGCCGGTGGAAGCCCGCAGGGTCCTACCCACAGGAACCTGCGTGTTTACGGTGCGGGACCCCCTCAGGCACTCAGCCTGCAGGCGCTGCCTGCTCCCGAGACTGCCGATGAGAGGGGGCCCCAGTGGGGAGACGTCCACAGACGCTGTGCCGCCTGCAGGGTCCCCCGCGCCCGCCCACCCAGCCAGGCCTGCTCGGCACCGTGTGTTCCTCCCGTCTCTGCCCTACGGGACCCGCTCGTCAGGTGTTCCTGCCGTCACCCAGGACCGCCAGCCTTCACTCTGTCATGACCGCCGGCACCGAGGACCACCTGCTGCTGAAGGTGAGCCGGGTGCAGATGCAGGGCCTGGGGCTCCCTCCAGAGCGGGGCCAGCCCCGTCCCTGGATGCCTGTCGCACCTGCGCTCAGCGCTCCCTGGGGGCCTGGGACGCTACTCAAAGGGCACCAACGGTGTGTGTGGAGTCGGAGGGAGAGTGAGGGGCGAGATCACGCTCCTGACGGGGGCCCGTGTGTGTGCAACGCGGACAGAGTCCCCAGATGGGTGTCCCTAAAACAGGCCTGGTGTGCGTGCTCCGGTGTGGTGTGCGGGTGATAGCCACGCAGCAGAAGATGTAGAGCGGACGCCCGCTGCGGCAGACTCTCAGCGGGGGGTGCTTTCAGGGCGTCCTGGGTCATCCCTTCCACCTTCTGTGCGTTTGGAGTTTTTCATAATAAGCATTGGGAGTAAGTCTGTAGGAAGCAGCTGGGAGTAAAGACGGCGTGTGTGTAACTGACGGTCAACACAGAGCATGTGAGCCACAGCGGGGTCCAGCGAGGAGGCCTGCGGAGGACGCGCTGACGGCCCCATGACAGGGCGTGTGGGGGGCCTGTGGGACCAGGCAGGAGACACAGGTGGCGGCCTCACCAGCAGGTGAGCCTAGACCCCAGCGAGGGGGAGCTGTTGGGGACTCGGGTCCCCCGTCTGTCCTGTGTGCTTCCGGAGCAGCTTGCAAGGCCACCCAGCTAGCGGGGCCTGAGCTGCTTCTGTAGCAGCAAGAGGCTCCGGACCATGTGCTTGAGTCTCGGCTTTGAGCTTGGCCGCCTGGGGAGTGGCCCCTCAGACCCTGGCGCTCAGCCCCACGGGCTCACCGAAATCACACCCCACCCCGGGGCCGGGGCCTTCTCTCCACTGCTCGGTCCAGAACCCGCATCTAATTAATCCTGACGCCCCGGGTGCCCCACCTCACAGCAGACCCGCCCCTCCGTGGGCGAGCCCGGGCCTGTCGCTCTCAGCAGAGTGGTTAGGAAGGAGTGAGCGCCGTAGGCGCACTTGGACTTTGGGTCCGTTCTGGTGGTTCCACACCTCAGAGTAAGTTTTCTAAACCTCCTGGAGGGCCTGGGTCTCCACGCTTGCAAGATTCGTGTGGACTCCGTGAGGGGTCTGGGGTCCTGCTGCCGCCGGCCAGCGGGGACTGGCGCTCAGGGAGTGGTACGCCCCGCCCCCCGGCCCCCCACTAGTTATAATCCTTGTCTGAGGACACAGACTCATCACTGATATACTCCTGCCTGCTTTCTAAATTTACTCATTATTTATTTATTTTTGGTAACAGACGAAGCATCAACCACCCAGGAAAGGCAGGGTCCGGATGTGGTCTACGTCCTCGCGGCCCGGCCACGGCTGTCTGCTTCTGCGTGTGCGGCTGGCCATGCTCTTTGTTCTCATGTTTTCCTTTTCCGTCAGTGTTTCAGATCACACGTGTTCCTGAAAAATACACACACGTGATCCACTGGTTACTCTTTATTTCACAGAAAGGACACGGTGTGTTTGCGATGCTTGGAGTTTGGGGGAATCACCTTTCACCTCCCACTTAATGGTCAAGACGATCGTTCCGGGTCCCCTGCAGCTGAGTCCATTTGCCGTCCTTCTGTGACGGTTTCTTCTAGCGCGTCCCCTCCGCTGTGGGCGTGCAGGACGGTCTCTGCGATGAGCCGCGGTTCCCCGAGACGAGGCCAGACTCTTCTAGCGGGGGTGCTCAGTCCGCACTCCGGCAGACGCGTGGGCACAGACGGAGCCCTGGTGGTCAGTCCCTTCCCGGCGCCTGGGGCACCGCGTGGCCTGGGCTGGCGGCTCACGGTCCCGCCCAGCCTTCCCCTCACGACGAGGAAGCTGAATGTGCATTGGCCGTGTGAGTTTCCTTCTGTGAGAACGCCTGCTCTCGTCCTTGGCCCACGTCCCTCCTGGGCTCTTTCTGCTTTTCCTGTAGATTTACTTGAGCTCCTCGGACACTCTTGGTAGGAACCCCTCAGTAGTTGGGTGAATTTCCGACGAGGGCCACAGCAGCTCGACCCCATGCTTAACTTAAGCTGACATTTGATGAGCCAGCGCCACACTCACACTTACGTATATTTTGCGATAACGCTTTTTGGCCTCAAGTAACCTTTCCCCAAGCTGCTAAAAGACGGTCGTCTATATCTTCCATTACTAATTTTCAGCATTTGATTTTGGGAGTCGAGGCCTCACCCTGCTCTCCGGTTTATCCGGGCGTCTGGTGTGAGGCAGGGACCCGCTTCCGCCCTTCCCTGTGGGTTTCTGCTCCTCCAGCTGCATTTGCTAAACATCACACGGACCTTCTTCCCCCACCCACAGAGAAAATGATAGAACTCAGGGAGACGTCTTAAGGAGCCCCATGAACGCAGACAGACACCGCTCACGGAGCGCGTGGCACACCGTTGAGGGGCCAGGCCTCCCAGAGAGGCCAGAGCGGGGCGCCAGCTCGGAACTCTGCGTCGGAGACGTGTGTGGAATGGCAGAGCCTCACGAGTGCCCGGAACCCGAAGAAGGGCAGTTCAGGACGTCTGGCCGGGCCCCTTCCATAAAGCTTGCTAATGAGCGACAGCGTGGTGTCTGTGCAGACAGAAGCACAGGGCCTGGTGTGGCGGCTTGTCGGGGCCACGAGCACCTCTGGGGACACAGGGTGGGCAGACTGTCATAAATGGTGCTGGGACACTTGGTGCCATGTAGGAAAAATACATGAAGTTAGACCCACCTTGGACCATTTACACTAATCCCATGTGAACTAAAAATGCGGGAAGGGACAGCTATACAAACTGGAAGATAATATTTGGCACTATCTCCTTTTTTTAAAGTTTATTTATTTTGGGAAAGACAGAGAGTGGGGGAGGGGCAGAGAGAGAGGGAGAATCCCAAGCAGGCTCTGCACTGTCAGCACAGAGCCTGATGCAGGGTTCGATCTCATGAACCATGAGATCATGACCTGAGCCAAGATCAAGAGTCTGACGCTTAACCGATTGAGCCCCTGGGGTGCCCCTGGTCCTGTCTTTCTGTCCTCATGGTGACGGAGGGTCCCTAAGGAAGGGTTTCTTAAAGGCACTGTCTGCAAAGGAAGATACACATAAATGAGCTCATGCTGAAATGAAGACTTTCCAGACACCAAGGGAGGCCATCAACATTTGGAAGAATGCTTGTAACACGTAGCTGACACAGGACTGATGTCCAGGACACTTCAAGAACTAGGACGCCAGAAGGAAAAAGACAAGTGACGACAGGACACTTGAGGGAACAGGGAACCCAGAAGACCAACAGTGTGTGCCTGCCGCCGTCCTCAGGGAAATGTGACCGAACCCCACACACGGTGGGGTGACGTCCCCGTCACATTCGCAGGTGTTAAGTCTTACATCACCGAGGACCTGCAGAGGTGGGCCTGGGGACGCACATGTGGCTGGCAGTCTGGGACAGCACTGTGCCCACAGCTGGTGGACGGGGGGCACCGCCAGCCCACCCCGGGTGTCGTCCAGGAAATGCTTGCCCGCTGCCCCAGGAGTCCTGAGCGTGGCTCCTGGTCTGAGGAGATGCCCAGCATGGGGGCGGGGGAGGCAGGGGTGCGGGGAGGGTTCTCACCGACCCACTGAGCAGGCTCTGTGTGCAGACGCAGATGTTCTGTGCAGAACCGGCCGCCCTCCCGGCAAGAGGTCAGGATGGACGGCACTAGGGGCCCATCCTCGGCCTTCCTTGCAGAGGGCTGGTTCTGCACCCCGGGGTCGAGGGCTGGGTGGGTCCTCTGCTAATGAGCGACAGCGTGGTGTCTGTGGTGGCTCTGCAGGAGCCATGGAGCCTCTGCCGGCCAAATGGCCCCCCCAGAAGCCCTCCTCCTTGGAAAGCACGGCTGGCGAGTCGGCCCCGGAGGCATCCGTGCTCCCATACTGTGCCGGCTGCCCAGCAGCAGCAAGAATGTGCTGTCCCCGGACGCTCCCTCGAGGACCCGGCAGGTCCAGGGCGTGGTGCCCGGCACCGTCACCGCCGCCAGCAGCCAGGGGACCGGCAGGCCGTCCGGCTGTGCCGTCTCCAGCACCGCCAGCCTCCAGAGCAGACACCAGAACTGGCTTTGGGCCAGGCCTCAGCGTACAACCAGGGGGCGGAGGGCCCTGCCGCTGCTCAGGGGGAGGCCGGGGGCAACATGTACCCTGTCCTCAGCACCACTCACATCTGCCCCACCCGAGTCCAGGGTAGACATGTGTCCGTCCTTCAACACACTCGTGTCTGCCCCACCACGGAAGCCGCTAGTGCAGAGCAGGTGCTCCAGGAGAGACCAGTGACATCTCGTGTCCCTCCGTCTATGTGACAGAAGTCTGTCCTGCCAGGGAAGACCCCGGGCCTGGAGCAGGATGCCCTCCGAGGCCGGCGGGGCTCCCCCTGCGTTCAGGGGGCGGGGCAGCCCCCATCCTCCGAGGTTCCCTTCCTCCGCGCAGGCGCCAGGGGCAGCCGGTGGCCTGGCCTCCTCCAGGGGGCGCTGGGCTCTGCAGGTGGAGTCGCGGCCGCGGAGGGAGCCAGGCGCCGCCCGGCTTCACACTCTGCCCCTCACGCCACCTCGAAGCCATTCTTATAGGTCCACGTGGTGCCCCAAGATTCACGAAGGACTTGGTGTGACGTTTTCACTCGTGTTAATGAGCACTGTCCATAACTGTGATGAGCTGAGGCAGCTACAACAAAGTTCTTCAAAATTCCTCGGGAAGTTAGAGGAAATAACAAAAATTAATTGTATTGGAACAAGCATGAAATCAGTCTTAGTAAACTTCAAATTCTTGGGTTTCAAGTGGCCTTTCGAGGGCTGCTGAAGAGTCATGGTCGAACACCTCCCGCCTGCTCCCAGGCCACCTGGCGCTGGGTCCCGAGTGCACCGGTTGCGTCCGCGCCTGCGGGCGGGCTCCTGACCCCGCCGGTGGGAGAGGCCTGGCTGCCTCCCCATCCCTTGCTCCCAGGCGGGACGGGGTCTAGCCTGAGTGGGACCCACCGCAGGCGGTGAGCCTAGGGGCCCAGTGGTGGCCGCCTGTTGCTCTGAGCGGATGGCTGGGGCTCCAGTGTGAACCGGCGGGCGCTGTGCCGTACCACCACAGGACAGTGCTGTCAGGCTTCCTGGAGGAGGTGTGCCCTGGTGCAGGTTCTCTAACCGTCCGCACCTCAGCTCCTCCAACACAGATCCTGTGGTCACGTGGCATGCTCCCCAGGGCCTGCCCACCTGTGTGGCCTCCCCTCGGCTGACACGCAGGAAGCCCCCATCCGTGGTACCTCCTCTCCACCAGGCACACCTTCCACTCTCCACCCCTGCCCTCACCTGCTTACCTCCCACTGCCTTCTGCAATTACCATTTATTTATTAAAAAAATTTTTTTTAAGATTTATTTCTTTTTGAGAGACAGAGAGAGACAGATCATGAGCAGGGGAGGGGCACAGAATCGGAAGCAGGCTCCAGGCTCTGAGCTGTCAGCACAGAGCCCGACACGGGGCTTGAACCCACAAACTGCGAGATCATGACCTGAGCCAAAGTTGGACGCTCAACTGATTGAGCTCTCCAAGCACCCCTTCAGTTACTCTCTAAACCTCTCTCTCTTGATGGGATGTGTTTGCCCTTGAGGGACCCCGGAAGACCCCCCCACATGCCCTTGGGCCTCTCTGGGTGGGCCAGGCCCTCCTGCAGGGCCCCCTTCCCTGCTCTATCTCCCCACCCAGCCCCCAAGCCCTTTGACAAGCCTGCAGAGACCTGTTCCCCCCAGTCATTCGACACTGGGGCATGGCTCCCAGGCAGCCCCTGCCCTGGCCCCTCGGGCTCCTGGGAGCATGGAAGCCAGCCGCGGGCCTGACCGCAGCCTTCAGAGAAGATGAGCCTCAGGCATCTGATGGTTTTGACAAAAAGGACAGCAGGCTCTGCATGCCAGGCATGGGGCCAGGTGCTGTGGCCCCTGCCGGGGGCCTTCTGAGTCCTGGCCCGAGTGAGGTCCAGGGGTGTGATACAAAGGAAGGACTTCTGGCTTTTTTTTTTTTTTTAGTTTATTTATTTATTTAGAAAGCATGCATGAGCAAGGGAGGGGCAGAGAGAGAGAGAGAGAGAGAGAGAGAGAGAGAGAGAGAGAGAGAGAATCCCAAGCAGGCCCATGCCACCAGCACGGAGCCTGATACGGGACTTGAACTCATAAACCATGAGATCATGACCTGAGCCAAAATCAAGAGTCAGACCCTTAACCCATGGCCACCGCCAGATGCCCCAGGGCTCTGGCTTTATGTTAGTGCTCTCATGAAAATGTAATTTTATCGCATGCTGGATTTATACAAAGTAAGAAAATGCCCAGGAGACTGGAGAAGCAAAGTGAGCTGAGAGAGAAGTGGTCCAGGCGCAGGGCTTCTTTAAAACTAGGCCTTGAGCCAGAAGCCAGGCGCAGAGCTGGGGGCAAGGGTCCAGGAGGAGTCCAGTCGCTGGCAGAATAGGCTGAGCGACACTGGCCCAGGGTAAAAAGCTAGATTTGTTAGAGCTTGAGATCAGTCCAGATAAGCTCACAGCCAGAGATCACAAACCATCATGCGTGAGAGTCAAGGAACAGTAAAAGAGGATTCAGACCTCTAGAAACCTCAAGGGTTAGAAATACAGGATATAAGTGGAGGCACAAAAGATTTTAATGTGAGACAGAATGACAATAATAAGCAAGAAGAGGAGTTCCTAAATGATCAGGAAGATATGTAAAAAGGCTGAAAATGATTTTTAGAAATAAAAAGTATACTTGTTACAAACTTGGATAAATTAAACACCAGATTAAACATAGCTGAAGAGAGGGTTACTGAACTGGAAAGTAATCTGAAGAAGTTACCAGAAGGCGGATGCAGCCCTGAGGGCCTCGTGGAGGAGGGGCTGGCGGGCGTGGAGGGCCGCACAGGACTCACAACACACACGACTCCGCAGGTGCCAGAGGCGTCACATGCAGCCACTGCACAGGTGAGACTCCGCCTCGACCTCCCGGAGGGAATGACAGGGCACCAGAGACACTTGGACATTAAGAACAACCAGAAGGAAAGATCACCTACAGAGGAAGAGCGGACAACAGCAGAGCTCCCGGCCGTAAGGACAGAAGTAGGGGGAATAACTTCCCCAAAGCGTCACAGAAAATAGCTGTCAACCTAGAGTCAGATACCCAGAAACACTACGTGTAGGAAAAAGAGCAAAAACACATTCTTAGATGGCAAAAAACTGCCTCCCACCACCAAGCCTAGGAGCTGTGACAGGGGAAGAGAGAAGTGTGCGCAGCAAACGTGGACAGACGCCGCGGGGAACAGGAGCAAGACTCCCCCTTCCGCACTCGCGCTTCCTCTCCGCTCACCAGGTCTCCACAGAGGAAAACAGTTACACAAGTAACAAGCCTGAACGTCTGTGGACCCCGGGCTCCCTCTTTAGGTGTGTGTTCTCCTCAGGCTCATAGACCTTTCCTGGAGACGGAGCTTGGGCTGCCCTGCACCACCTCAGCGGGTCTTACCATGCGGGGACCCGGAGGTGTGCCCCCTGCTCTGTTCCTGGCGCCTTCACGCCGCGCCCGTTTCCTGGCTGCTCCTGCCCCTCCTGCTCGCTGCCTGCGGTGTCCCAGGGCCCTCGTGGTCGGGGTCATCCGGCCTCTTGCACCTGCGGGTTGTAGTTTACGGTGAACTTGGAAACATTTTGGCCATTATTTTTCTAACACTTTTTATGCACCCTTGTCTGCAATATTTTCTCCTCTCCTCTTGGGTGGGTGGGGGGGACTCCCATTAAACGTACATTAGGCTGCTTGAAGCTGTCCCCTAGATCACTGATGACCTGGGTTTTCTAATTCTCTTTTCTCTGTTTCACTTCAGGTATTTTCTGTTGCTATGTTCGTTCCGTGTCTAATCTGCCATCTCACATGCTGCAGTTTTTAGTCCTACAGACTCAGTCTGTTGTGGTGCTGTGACTCCCATGTCTCTACCTGACCATCAGACCCCGGGGAATGAGTTGCGGTGTGTGCCAATGCCCTCGTGTCAGCCCGGGGTCAGCCGCGGATGGCTGGTGTTGTCACGTGGGCGTGATTTTCCCGCTGGTTTGCTCCCCGATGGTGCCGGGTGCAATCATTATGTTTACCTTTGGGGTGCTGAATATTTCTGTGTTTTTATAAATACTCTTGAAACTTATTTCGAGATGCAGTTAAAGAATTTGACCTTTGTGCCTTTGGTGGGGCTAACTGTCCCCCACTGAGTCTGTCTCCCTCCCCCATTGCCCCAGTCAGCACAGATGCTGAGTCTTCTGCTCAGCCGCTGCCGCCGCGCCGTGTGACCACCTGAGTGCCCGGCGCTCGTGGCCCCGGTCCGGCCTCCGCGCCTGCCTGCACACGCTCACCAGCCCCGGCTGCATCCCAGCTGGGCTCCTGCGGGTCTCTGGGCCCGTGTCCTTCTGTGCTCCGGTGAGTTCTATCACCCCGCGTGGTGCTTGGAGGCTGCTGTCCAAGCACTCTCTGGGGCCCCTGCCACTCGGAGGTCCTGTGCTTTGCTGCCTTTGCTCCATGTGAGAGAGCACACCTAATTCCTGTTATTTCGCCTCACCGGGACGTGCAAATCTCTTCTGTAGCAACGTGACCTACGTCAGATGCCACTGCACAGAGGCCCACTTCCCGCTGCACGATCAGAAAAGGCAATCATGGGAGCGGAGTCAACTGGACCTTTAAAGGCTCAGCTGCCGTGGAGTAGCGCTGGGTGACCCTCCGCCCCGAGCTCTCGAGTGGAGGGCTGTGTTCAGAACTGAGCGCATGGCGCCTGCCACTGCGTTCACCAGACCAGGGAGCAGGCCCGGGGGTCTCTGTGTGCGCTGGCCTAGATTAATCGGGGGAAGATTTGGACCGTACTAAGGGACAGACTTTGTTACCCCGTGGAGGCTTCCTGGGAGGCTGTGGCCCCTCTCTGTCCCTGGAATCCATGTAAGTGACTGCTGCCTGGAACCCCCAGCCCTGGCCATCTTCTGACAGGTTTTCACACACCTGTGGGAGCAGCTCCTCAAAGGGCTTTGATCTCAGTGGTGGCACACCGTTTCTGTTTTCATCTCCCGATAACTCAGTGGCGCACCGCGCCCTCCCAGAGGGGCTGGACAGAGTCGCCCCCTTCACATGCCCTGCTCCAGTGCACACATCACAGCCGCCTGTCGTCCCAGCTCTGGTGTGTGGGACTGTCCTACCCAGGGCTTCCCTTCCTTGAGCCCAGAGCACACGGGCGCCGAATGGATTGATGACAGCACAGTCAGGGAGCCACATGCATGCCCTCGGTGTCTCGCAGAGCCAGGGCCGGGAGAGGAGAAGCCGAGAGATGGCGGCTCAGGGGGACACACAGGGCACACCTTGCGGCCACCTTGGCCGTAGTATCGGCAACCATGCACCCCCAGTAAGACCCCAGAGCCCCACCCATCACTGCTGTCAGAGACCAGGTTGTGGAGTCGCTAAGGTTAGCACCCCAGGTTTGGCCAGAGGCAGGAGGGCACAGTGGCCACAGGGGATCCCCGGCCCAAGGGGAAGTGTCACGCCTTCACTCCAAGCTGGTGGGCCCGTGCCTCTGGAGACGTTCTTACAAGCAAAATCAGTAACAGAGCCCAGGTTCTGAACATCTTATGTGAATAAACATTAGGGAATTAGCCTAAACCTTAAATAAGACTTGATGCTCAGTTTTACGGTTGCAAGGATAGATTCCTAAGCTAAAAAAGCAAGTTGGGGGCGCCCGGGTGGCTCAGTCAGGTGAGCATCTGAGCAGCAAACTCCTGTGTCCATGAGTTTCCCCCGTTGCTGTTGGAGCGTGGACTGCACACGCGTAACTTCCCACGTGGGGACAGTGCCGGGGTCAGGACTACCGATGTGTGCCGTCGCGGAGGCATTTTAACCCAGAAGACACAGTCTACGTTTCAAAAATAAGGAAAATACAATATATAGCATGTGGAGTACGGCTTGACACCCTCTTCCTGCCTGCGGCTGCGCTCTGCTCCCATCTGGGAGGCCCCGCGCCTGGAGCCTGAGGCAGCTGGGCGAGGCCCCGGGCTGCCCAGGCACAGGATGGCAGCCCTGCGGGGAGCCAGCCCGGACAACCCACATGGGGGAGCTGTCCCTCCTTCATTCTCCCAACTGCGTGACACAAAACCCGCCCAGGAAGCCAGGACAAGGCCGCGGCCACGGCTGCTGGGACGCCCCGGGCAAACCCAGGGAGAGCCTCTGTGTTGGGGCGATGGGGTCCCTGCAAACCACATCCACTGGGAACGCAGCATGTGATTCTGTCCGAACAACGTGTCTCTGCAGACATAATCAGGGGCCTCCACGTGGGACCATCCTGGATTACCTGGGTGGAACTTAATGCACTGACAGTGTCTTTGCAAGAGACCTGGAGAGAAGCCACCTGAGGACGGAGGCAGAGATGGGAGGCGCCCCAGCGGCTGCACGAAGCAGACACTCTTGCCCCCAGAGCCTTGGCAGGCAGCGTGCTCTGCCCACACCTTGACTTGGCACTCCTGGCCCCAGAGCGAGAGAACTCCTGTCGTTTAGGCCGCCAGCCTGTGGGTCTCCCGCCTCCAGCAGCCCAGGAACCCACCACGGCACCCCAGCAGCACAGACAGCCCTGGGTCCCCGCTAAGCCCACGTGGCCACCATGCAGACACTCCTGGCAGCTGTGAGTCGGGGTTTGATAACTGGAGGGCAGACAGAGGCCGTCCAGCTCGGTGGTGGGCCAGAACCCGGGTGCAGCAGCATCCCCCACAAAGGGTGCACTAGCCCAGCAGCCACGGCTGGAGGAGCGGCTCAGTGACCCCTGGACCAGGGTGCAATGCAGTCACGAAGGGGACTCCTGGCTCAGTAAGAGGCTCTGCCCCTATTTTAGGTGATTTTCTAACCTTAGCTGATTCTATAAAACAGGCCACCTATGAATTCAAAAGAGAATCTCATTTGTGGACAACCAGTAATAATCCATGAATGTGACAGACCCCAAACCCAGCTCCGGCCACTGACTAGTCCAAAAGCAGGGCATCGGTTCAGCCTGGAGCGTGAGGGCAGGACGTCTGAGGGCCGTGACTCTGCCCATCTGGCCCTGAGGGCTCCGCTAGTGCCCTGCCCTGTGAGGCCACTCCCATCTCCCCAGACCTTGCCTCTCCTTCCCAGGCAACATGCCCCTCAAACATTTATGCTCCTGCAGCCTGGTGCCCACCTCTGTTGGCAGATTACCCGTGTTTACGTCAGAGCTCTGGCACAGGATTTGCAAAATGGACTGAACGGTCACCTTTAGCTAATTTGACAGTAGGAACATAATGTACAGTGTTTTTCTTTCTCTTGCATTGTTAGTAGTACTGTCCAGGAGAAGGCAGTGCTCAGGCCTGGGTGAGATGCAGAGAAGACGCTGTCCCGCTCTGACCTGAGCAAATGACTCAGAACCCTGAGTCTCAGCGAGTACATCTCTAAACAGACACCCATCTTCTAACTGGAAACAGAGGTAGAAACTAGAGGGTTAAAAGGAGGCATGTGGGACCCAGGACCTCTGTGGGTCTGGGGTGGGGCCTATCCCTGGCTCCCAAAGTGTCAGGAAAAGCATATCATCCCCACCGTGGGCTAGTGGTCTGCTGCAGAGCCCACACCACCGTCCGTCTCTTGCTGCCTGGGCAGACTCTCTGAGCAGGCTGGAATCCGAGGCAAGACCCAAAGATGCGTCTCACCTGAGGAGTCTGGGAGCAGGGCAGAGCCTGGAGGTGGTGTTGGGGGGGTGGGGGGAGGTGTCTCTGCAGCTGGGAAAGTAAGGACCGAGCCTGGGTGGGAGCCGGGGCATATGGTGACAGATGCACCAAAGGACAGAGCCTGCAGTGGGCATGGGGGTGGGGGTTCTGTAGCCAGGACAGGAGGGCAGAACCTGGGGTAGTGGTTCGTTGGTCAGGTCCAAGGGAACCACAGCAAGGAAGCTGCAAGTGACCTAAAGGTCACGCTCCCCGCCCCCCAGACTGGGCTTCTCCACTGGAGGGGGTCCTGCAGGATAGGCAGGGAGACTCTTGCAGCCCAAGCCCCAGCACTAAGCAAGCAGAGCCAGAAAAGGGAAAGGAGGAGAAATCGGAAGAGGACTTCAGGATGGCAGTGTGCACACAGGTAAGCAGGAGAAGCCCACCTGGAACGCAGGAAGAACTCAGCTCTCAAGGCCGCGCTGGGGATGCAGCCGCTGCTTGTCCCAGGGAGGGCGGCTGGAGATGCACCAGGTGCCCAGCACGGCCGGACCCCACCCAGGCGCGGCTGCACCTTCTGGCTGCTTCCAAACTCCAGGGCCAGGCCCATTCTCTACCTCATTCCCAGCCCCGCCATGCGTCCCCTCCGTGAGGTCCCAGCCCGCGCCCACCCCTGACCCCACGCCACCTTAGGCTGTCTCGTCCCCTCCCTGAGGTCCCAGCCCGCCCCCTCCACACCACCTGGAGCCACCTCGTCGGCTCCAGAGTCTCCGCCGAGAGGCCAGCGCCCCGCCGCCCCACCCGCAGGCCCGTCCGCGCGCGCGCTGTCGGCCGCGAG
>NC_043705.1:147394129-147401018 GCF_006229205.1 Suricata suricatta
AGTTGCGGAGGCGCCGCTGCAGTGGCCGCATCTCCGAGGTAAGCGGCCGCAGGGGCGCTAGACGCAGGACCACCCACCCCTCCCGGGCCCGCCGTGCCCGCCACCTGCTCCCGCCGAGCCCCTCCCCGGCTTCGGCACCGTGCGTCCGTGCGCCCCCGGCCCTGGGCTGCCCGGAGGTCGGTGCTGCTCCCTGGGGTCCCCGGGGGCTGCGTCGGTGACGTGGGTCTGGGGGCGCAGAGTGCGCGAGCGGGAGCGACCGCGCTGCAAAGGACAGGTGGGTTAATTCATGGGCCCCGAATGAGGCGCTGTGGCCTTTCTGGGCGTCACTGCTTCACGCGACAAAGACGCCCTCGGTAGCCCCTTTCCCTGCCGCCGCCTCTCCACGTCCCGCTACCGGACGCTTTTGCGGACCCCCAGGCCTGGGGTGGCTGCAGCCTGCAAGACAGAAGGGAATTAGGGCGTAGAGGGTGTGAAGTGAAGCCACTGTCCTGGAATCCGAATTCTTGGAGCCCCACAATGAGCGTGATCCCTCTGCAGAGACTTCACTGCCCCCCTCGGGGTCCCAAGCCCCTGGCGGGCCGCATTCGCCTCACCGTTATCATCCCAGGTGAGAGTGTCAGCCTTGCAGTGTGAGAATCCAGAAGCTTCCCTGGAGGGTGTCGTGTTCTCTTATCGCCTGTGAGCACAGAACCCGGCAGTCAGGATAACGAGATCGGGCAGCCGGTGTATTTTTGTTCACGCCCCTCTGGGGAGCAGTGCCCCACCTGTGAAGGAGGGCCACAGAAACCCTTTATTCTGCGGTTTCGATTACGCAGATGCAGCCTTGCACTGAGGGGGGAAATGGGGAGAAAATCAATTCTTGCTGCTGCTCATGACTCTTTTCATGGGTATTTTGTATCTCTAAAGAGGAGACACCATTGAGGGTAAGCTGCTGGTGCTGCCGTCCGTCTGCGTGGTTAGTGCTGAAATTACCTGGCATTTTTTGGTACCATCAGGCCCACTCTCCAGGCCTGACTCCCCACAGCCAGCCTCTCCGGGACGCCCACCGGAGGCGGGGGGCCTCTGCACGTCCCAGGGCAGCTCCAGGCCCCTAGGAGGTGATTAATAAAGGCCGACCTCGACCCTGAGTGCCCTAAGACCGCAGGGGCTTGAAGGGAGGGGGAGAGAGAGCTTGGAACAGGCAGGAAATGGGGGTGGGGCAGTGAGACAGTGGCTCCACCGATGCCTTAAGCTGGATTCTGTGACCCCGTCCAGCCACTGTCCCCATCACATGGTCCGAATCACAGGGCTCCTCGAGGGCAGTGGGGGGAGGGGTGCTGGTGAATTTCCTGGGCGCATCTGCAAAATGCCTGTGGTAGGAGGGCATGTGCTTTTTTCTGGGGGAAGGGTCTGCAGCTTTCATGATTTCCAGAGGTTTCTGTGACTCAGAAGGGTACTATAATTTAGGCGCGACGCTGGAGAATCCCTGTCCATGAGTCCGGGAGGATGCAGTGATGGAGGTCATGGGAGGCTCTCTTGGCTGCATTCTTATCTCCCTGACAGTGTTTAGCTCATCTTCCTGAATCCTTTGAAGTCGCAGTAAATAACTGTTATAACTATATACAAGGTTATAAATACCCATGGTGAAAAATGTGTAAATCACAGGAGCATTTCATAAAGAAAATTAAATCACTCATCACTACTTGCGGATTAAGAGAAGGCTTTTGGCAGCCAGACTGTCCTCAGGGCAGCGGAGTGCTCCCAGCAGGAGAGACAGAATGGAAAGCTTCCTCTGGGAGAGGCCGCGCTGCCTCAGAGCCAGGCCTATTTATAGCTGGTGATGTTGCTGGGGAGGCAGGAGCAGCATGTTAAGATGCCATCTGGGGATCTGGGGACCATGAGGCAAGGGGCCCTGCCGCACCTTGAGGTATCAGGTCCTCTTAGGGTCGTGAGGTCCGTGCCCAGGCCCAGCCTGGCGCCGGCTGGAACTGAGGGCGGTGGGTGCCATGCAGAGTGCCCCTGAGCCCACAGACCCTGGCCCGGGCAGACACTCGCCTGCCTAAGCAGCAGCTGTGCCTCAGGGGGAGTGGGGGCAGAGTGCACCTGCATCAGGGGCTCAGGCGTGGTCTCCAGCTGTTCTGGGTGGGGACGGAGCTGTGGCGTCACAACCTCGGGCATCTACCCTCAGCAGTCCGCCTGGGACCTTCCGCAGCACCGGCGAGTGCGTTCCTTTCCATGCCGGGGATTGGCTTTGATCGGCCCTGCTGGGGCCTCGGGGGGCGCGGGCAGTCCTGTGTGACCACCCCCCCCCCCGAACGGCCTGTGGGGGATGGCTGCTCCTCCCTCCTCCCCAGATCTCATCTGATGTGGGGCGTCATCTGTTTCCAGGCCCCCTATTTCCCCTGGAACCGTATGGTAACAGGACGGCTGCTCAGCCCTGGGTTATAATTTAATGTCCAAACTCAGGACCTTCTCCGGGGGAGAGTCCAGAGTCTTGCACAGAGTGTAAGGCAGTGACAGTTTCCTGCCGTGGGCACCACACTAAGACGCCTTCCCCACCCTCACCTGTCTCAGCAGTGGGACCCGCCAGCCTGTCCTGGGAGGAGCACGGTCACACCGACTTTTCTTTTTTTTTAATTAGTGGTGAGGAATGATGGGTTCTTCTCTTTCCTCAAGCCTGGACGTTACAGCCTCCTGGAGCCTTTTCCGCTCCTCCTTCCTCTGGGGGGGGGCACATCGTGTGTCCCCAGCGTATGCCCCTGTGTGTCCCCACGTGTCCCTGCATGTTTCCAGGGTGCCTGTGTCTCTGATTCTCTTGACACAAGTGCAGTGCCCCCTCGCGGGCTCCGTGTGGCCTCCTGCCCTGAGCCACCCTGTCTCACCTGTGTGACTGCATGTCTGCTGAGCGCCTGCCAGGGGGCAGGTCAGCCGGAAGCCCCGCTGCAGTGACCTCGTGCAGGCCTCACACGCCTGCTGTCTCAGCTGCAGCTGGGAGGGTCAGTCACCTGTGCAGGCTGTGGGGCACGGGGTGCCCTTGAATGAGACTCGAGCTGGCCCTGGAGAGCCTGCGGCCCTGGGTCCAAGCTGTCTGCCAAAAGCACGTGCACACCTTCCTTCTCCATCCAGGTGTGCGCACTTGTGCCGGCCACTCAACCCCACTCTGGTCATTTAATGCTGTATGACAGACTGTCCCCAAGCCAGGCCTTTAAGACAGTGACCCCGTTTGCTTTTGCTCCCGAATTTGCCAGCCAGCAGGGGGGGTCCGAATTGCCTGACCTCAGCTAGCGGTTTGCTGGCCAGGCAGGACCATCCAAGGCTGCCCTGCTTAGCTGAGTGTGGGTTGAGTGGCCGGCACAAGGCTCCTCTGTCTCGTGTGGCGTCTCTCCAGAACATTCACCTGTCCCAAGAGGGAATAGGGAGCCTGGTTCTTTATCCTGTGGCTGTGTCCCACGGTCCAGCCAGCGGGGGACATGCCCCTGGCCTGAGGGGTGGGACCTCACGATGTGGGGGGGCAATGGTCTAGGGTGCCCTCTCTTCTTGGTGCTTCTGAGGACCAGTTGTGGCAGCCCCTGCGGCCCCTGAGCCTGTGCCCCTCGGTCTTTGACGGCCCCTGGCCTGCATTCCTTGGGGCTGGCTGCACCCTCTCCCGGAGGTGGGACGCACCTCTGTGGGTAGACGTCCCCCACGGCCACGCTGCCCGCGACGCCCCGTTCGGATTCCCTGCTGCGTGGTCAGCTTCCTCGGGGTCTGAGGCTCCGTTCCCCTTGACACCTGCAGGTCCCGTCCCGCTGGGCCTTCCACCCCGGCCGGGGCCCCTCCGCGAGAAGGGCCCGTCCGGGGCCCCCGCCTGTTTCTCTGGACTTGCTTTCTTTTCCTCATGGAGTTGGAGGGGCCTTTACGGGTTCTGAGGACAAGCCGATATTTGCTGCATGAGTCCTGTGCAGCGGGCCTTGCCCTGCCCCGAGGACGCCACACACCCTCAGCCCCGAGGCCTGAAGGCCGCGGCCCGTCCCCTCAGCGCTGTGCTTCTGTCCAGCCGCCACTTACTGAAAACTTGCTCCTCCCATTGTCTGCAGGGGTCACCTTGTCACACACGTGTGCACGTGTGCTTGGGCTCTGGCGTCCCAGGGGTGATTCTGTCCCTGCCCCAGAGGGTGCTGTCTTCGCTTCCGGACCTTCATCTCGAGTCTCAGTGCCCACGAGCAAACCTCGTGCTTCTTTTAAGATCACTGTGTGTGCACAGCCCTTCGCCCCTTACGTCAGCTCTGCGCCCAGACGCCAGACAGAAATCGTCGGAGTTTTTATCCGGATTAAACTAAAACTATGGTTGAATTTAGGCACAGTTCATGTCTTTTTGTAGGTAGATTCCAAATTATGTGTCTAATGTGATCATTTGGATCTTTCATTTCCTTCAGTGGCTGAGTTTTCTGTGTCGATGGTCTTGTGCATCCTTTATGAGCTGTGTTCCTAGGAACTGGTATTTCTTCACATTTTATTTTATTTTTTTAGTGTTTTATTTATTTTTGATACAGAGAGAGACAGAGCATGAGAGGGGGAGGGGCAGAGAGAGAAGGAGACACAGAACCGGAAGCAGACTCCAGGCTCTGAGCTGTCAGCACAGAGCCTGACGCGGGGCTCGAACGCACGAACGTGAGATCTGACCTGAGCCGAAGTTGGAGGCTTAACCGACTGAGCCACCCAGGCGCCCCTTTCTTCACATGTTAAATGTTGCACTTGTAAGTGCTTTTTACTGTGCGTCTTTGCTGCTACCCAGAAATGACACAGCCCTGCGCGGTTGACCGCGTGCCCAGAAACGCCGCCAGACTCACTCACTGATTCAAATCATTGTCCTGGGCTGCTCGGGCTTGGCGTGGGTGCAGCCCTACAAACGGCACAGAATGAGTTTTTTCCCACAAGTTTTGTATCTTCGTCTCCTTTTCTTATCTGTCCTGACACGGGCAATACAATACTTGCTCCAACTTAAAAACAAACGCTTCCAATATGTCGTTTCAAGCGGGCGGCTTTTTTCAGTTTTTTGCAGGTGACCCTTTGTCTCAGAGTAAGGAGTTTTCCTCCTTTTTTGATTTACTAAGAATTTGCTTGATGCGTAGGCGCTGACTTCCTTCAGGTGCTTTGGCTGCGTTGATGAAGGTGGCGTCGGTGTGACGGGCTGCCCTGACTGACCGTCGCGTTTCACCGGTCTTGCGTTCCCGGCCCGTCTTGCGTTCCCGGCCCGTCTTGCGTTCCCGGCCCGTCTTGCGTTCCCGGCCCGGCCGCAACTTGACTGTAAAGTGTTGATGCTTTGTGTCCTTGATGGGATGATGCTGACTCTCGTTTTGTTCAGGATTGTGAAGAAAAGTTTTTGTCTCCACGGCCAGCTCTCGGACCTGCCTGGGGCATGAGCCGACTCTGGCCGCCCGGCCCCTGCGCGGGGTGTGCAGCCTCCTCGCCCTCTGCCCGGGCCTCCAGCTCGAGGCCAAGTGGGACTCCCAGCAGGCAGCTGTCGTGTGGCTGTTCTGCCCTTGGAGCCCACCCTCCAGGGGCCTCCGGAGCCCGGCCCCGCCTGACCCTCGGGGCCGCCGCCCTGGCTTCTCTCCTCCACGCGCTGCGCTCTGTGGAGGACGCGCCTCCGCCGGTCTCTCTGGGCCCTGAGCGCTCCGAGGTGGCTGTGACCAAGGGCCACAGACGGGGGCTTCACACACTGAAGTTTATCCTGTCTTCGTTCTGGGGCCCGAGGCTTGGCGTCCAGTCGGGGTCTTGCTCCCTCCAGGGGGTCTTGGGGAGGGTCCTTCTTGCCTCTTCCAGCTCCCGGGGTTCCAGGGCTGTGGCTCCGTCATCACGTGGCCTCCCCCACTCTGTGTCTCTGTCTAAGAACGCTTGTCACTGGGTTCGGGCCTCCAGGCAAATCAGACCCCACCGTGAGGTCTTCAGCCCGATGACGCCTGCCAAGACCCTTTCTCCAAACAAGGTCACATTCACCCCATGACCCTTGCCCCCTGCAGAGGGCGCACATTTGACCCCTAGGCTGCCCGCAGGCGCTGACAGAGACCCCTGGCCGGGCACTTGTGGGACCCAGCAGTGTGCTGGGGGACTGGGCTGCTAGAAGTTTCTACCTATGTCCTCACCCAACCCGTAGGGCACCCCCTGCATGGGGGCCTCTGTCCGGGAGCCTGAAGTCTCCTCCGGCTCAGCCCACCTGCCAAGACCGGAGTGTGAGGTGGAGGAGACGTGGCCCCCACACGCTCGGGCTTCAGGGCTTCCCGTGTCCTGGCGGGGCCCCGTGCAGGGGGGCCCTTTGGCAGCGCATCTCAGGACACTCCGAGGAAGCGTGGCCCAGACGGTGAGCCGCGGGGATCAAGTCCGTTCTGTGCCTGGGCAGCCATCTCGGAGCCAGGGTGCCCTGAGCGCCTCTGAGGACCTTCTGGCCCCGGGGCACCCGGGGGGCTGAGCCCCATGCCCCTCTGTCCCTGCTGGTGCCCGGGGGCTGCGCCCCCACGCCACTCTGCTGTCCTTGGTTCTGGGGCCTTCTCTCAGGATTGGGGGTGTGCCGTGGTGCCCCTTGAGCCGTGTCACTCGTTGGAACTGTCCCTTGGCCACCAAACCCTTCATTTTCTGAGATCCACAAGCAGACATGGTCCGATTTACATTCCTGGCAGGCTGTGGTTTTGGATTCCCTATGAAACTCTCTGAGGGAAGTGGGTCCCCCTGAAGTCCCCGGCTTCATGGTGAAGGGAGAGTGTCCTGCTATCAAGGGGCAGGGGAGAGTGACCCAGAAGCCCCAAGGTAGGTGGGGGTTGAAGATGCCCCTGCCTTCTTCCATTTCCTGTACAGTAGAGGTTCCTGCCCCACAAAGTCATCTTTTGGAGAGCACACAGCCTGTCCTGGGCCCTGTGCTAGCTGCCTGCCCCCC
>NC_043705.1:147401118-147403724 GCF_006229205.1 Suricata suricatta
GACCCTGTCTTGCCTGCCCCCCAGACTCCATCCTGGCTGCCCCCCAGACCCCGTCCTGCCCACCCCCCGAACCCCGAACGCCAGGCCCCTAAACCCCGTCCTGCCGGCCCTTCAAACCCAGTCCTGCCTGGCCCCCAGACCCCGTCCTGCCTGCCAGCTGGGTGCAGCTCCCCAGGTCAGAGGCTGGGGCTCTCAAGGCAAACTTGGGGCGGGACAGTGCCACACAGGTCCGTGGCCCTGGGATGTTCAGGGACTGGACAAGACACCCGCTTGGTGCTTTGCTTGTTTTTTCCATTGGAGAGAACTCCGTTCTGACTGGAAACACTGGATGGTCTGGCCTCAGCACCTGGACATCCAGGCCCCAGGGAACCTGGGGGGCCAGTGGCCCCAGGTTGTGGGATCTGGGGCCTGAGCCGTGTCCTGCTCACACAGCCCAGGTCAGGCCAGCGCTCACCCAGGGGCTGTGGCCGTGGAGGGTGGGACTCCTGGCCGCCCGGGTGTTCCTCGGGAGTGCGCAGCTCAGAAAGCCTGCTTTGTCGCCGCCCGGGACGCGTGCTCATTCACGTCGAGTGTCTGAGGCAGCCGGGAGGGGGGGCCACGTTAGACTGCCAAAGGCCGTGTTGTGCCCAAGCACACTCGGATAGAGCTGGGCGGGCGGGCGTGCGCAGAGGGTCTGCGGGCCGCCCGTGGCCTCTGTTCCCCGGGGGACAGCAGCAAGAGCGCTGCGCCTCCAGACCCCGACGCCGGGGCCCTGGTGAAAGGCGGAGAGCAGGGAGGTGAGCCGCATGGAGTGCTCTGGAAAGGGCCAGCCCGGGAGGCCTCAGTGCCTCTGCCCGGAAGCCTGGGAGTGCGTCTCTCGTCTTTCTCTTCCGTCTCTGCGCCGTGGCTGAGGGTCTGGCAGCATCTGGTAAGGTGCCTCCCGCAGCCAGGCCTTCTCGTGGGCTTCTCGCAGTGCCCTCGGCCCAGCCCCGATCCCAGCTGTGCTCCTGGCGGCCCACGAGGTCTCGGCAGGTGCTGTGTGGCCAGCCCCTCCAGGGTTCTTGCACAGAAATGGCATCTCGGTCTGGACCCTGGGCCCCGGAGTCCCGGCAGCGGGTCTAGTGCCCACCAGGGGCTTCAGCACCTAGAGCTTTCGCTGGCCTGGGCCCAGGTCTAGATTCAGAGGACGTGGGAATGAAGAGCAGGGACACTGAGCAGGGGCTCAGCGAGAGCGGGAGCGGCTTCCAGAAGCTTCCTTCTGATGCACCCGCCCCCAGGAGCCCTGTCCCTCTGCAGGGCCCGTGGTGTCTGACAGGCCCAGGGCTTGCTTCTCAATCCCGCGGGCACCACAGCGTGTCCCATGAAGACTCCAGTGCTCCCACAGGGGCTGGGGCCATGCCTTTAGTGGAAGATGTTAACACAACAATCCAGAACAAGGTCCTGCCTCTAGTGGGTGGGGCGCTGCTGGGAGCCAGAGCGCAGGGGCTTGGTGTGGGGAGCAGCCCCCCAGGCCGCCAGCTGCTGCACCCCTGCCCCCGCACCCAAATCGGGAATTCTCCAGGCAACGCCCAGGTCCCGAGGTTTCAGGGTGCCCCAGCCCAGGTATCTAGCAAGGAACGTTTGGCTCTTTGCAGTTCATGGCTGCAGGGTGTCCCTGAGGGGGATCCTGGTTGCCACTGTTTCCGAAGCCTGGATCTACTGCAGCCACACGGCATGGGGCACAGCCAGTGCAGGACACTTGGTTGTGACATGGGCAGCACTGGGCTTCAAAGACACAGAGTTTTGGGAGGTTTGGAGTCTCGGAATCAGGATGGAGCCTGGGAATGTGCTCTGGGACTCGGGGGCCACGCTGGTGGGGCCTCCCCGCTCTCAGATCAGGGCCCAGGGGCAGGTGGGCAGGAGAAGAGGCTGGCATTTCCCAGAGAGGGTCCCTGGGAGGCAGGTCTGAACTGCTGCGCCCACCACCAGACCAGAGGTACCCAGGGAGACGGGGCCAGAGGAGGGGCTCATGCAACCCCCAGGGAGAGTGATGGAAGCCAGCAACATGTGCAGGGTGGGGGCCAGGGCCCTGGGGTCCCCTGGGGCTGGTCCAGATGCCCAGACACATGCCTCCTGCCGGCCTCCACCTTACCCTGCTCTGCACGCCACCCCTGGTCCCCAAATCGAGCATAAGTGCAGCTCTTCCACGGAGCCTGCTCACCGACACATCTGCTCATGGAGACACCTGCTCCTGCTCACGGGCACAACTGCTCCTGCTCATGGGCATACTTGCTCATGGGCATACCTGCTCCTGCTCACGGGCACACCTGGCCCTACTCACGGACACACCTGCTTCTGCTCACGGGCACACCTGGCCCTGTTCACGGGCACACCTGTTCCTGCTCACGGACACACCTGTTCCTGCTCACGGACACACCTGGCCCTGCTCACGGACACACCTGGCCCTGCTCACAGGCACACCTGCTCTGCTCACAGGCACACCTGGCCCTGCTCACGGACACACCTGCTCCTGCTCACGGACACTCCTGCTCCTGCTCACTGGCACACCTGCTCCTGCTCACAGAGACACCTGCTCCTGCTCACGGGCACACCTGGCCCTACTCATGGACACACCTGGCCCTGTTCAC
>NC_043705.1:147403824-147466495 GCF_006229205.1 Suricata suricatta
CTGGCCCTGCTCACAGGCACACCTGCTCCTGCTCACGGGCACACCTGGCCCTGCTCACGGACACACCTGGCCCTGCTATGGGCACACCTGGCCCTGCTCATGGGCACACCTGCTCCTGCTCACGGGCACACCTGGCCCTGCTCACGGGCACACCTGGCCCTGCTCACGGACACACCTGCTCCTGCTCACGGGCACACCTGCTCCTGCTCACGGGCACACCTGGCCCTGCTCACGGGCACACCTGGCCCTGCTCACAGAGACACCTGGCCCTGCTATGGGCACACTTGGCCCTGCTCACGGGCACACCTGGCCCTGCTCACGGGCACACCTGGCCCTGCTCACGGACACACCTGGCCCTGCTACGGGCACACCTGGACCTGCTCATAGGCACACCTGCTGCAGTTGCAGGAACCGCTAACAGGGATTTCCAGTGCTCCTGGTCAGGATTTCTGTGTGCTGATGTCCATGTGGCAGCTGACAGTGATCTGTCAGGGTCTGTCCTGTGTCACCTTTTTTGTAAGTTTTGCCTCAGGCAGGGTGTAAGGAGGTTGCCAGGGAGAGGCATTCTGAAATGGAACCTTGTTCATTTTGGAAATGGGAGGCCTTGGCCTGGTGCCTCTTGAGGCCTCGATGGCCAAGGACACCACACGGTGTCTGAGAGACAGCCTTTCCTGGCGGTGGGAGGAGCCGTGTCCGGCAGACACCGGGGGTCAGGCCTGGCCAGGGGTGTTGGGGCCACTGCAGGCCCGCCCTCGGGCCCCTCCTCCCCCTCTGTCTGTAATTCCACACCTCACCAAGCCCTTCTTTGAAAAAGCAAACCCGGGGCACCTGGGTGGCTCAGTTGGTTAAGCGTCCGACTTCGGCCCAGGTCATGATCTCATGGTTTGTGGGTCCGAGCCCCGCGTTGGGCTCTGTGCTGACAGTTCAGAGCCTGAAGCTTGCTTCAGATTCTCTGTCTCTGTCTCTCTACCCCTCTCCTGCTCGTGGTCTGTCTGTGTCTCTCTCTCTCTCTCAAAAATAAATAAACATTAAAAAAAGAAAGAAAACAAAGAAAATGCAAACCCAGTAACACAGTCTGTCCCCAGACCCAGCGTGGGCACTTGTCACCTCCCTGCCCCTGACTCCTCCGGCTCAGGGGGATTGCTCACATGAGACCTCGGTGCTCCTGCCCCAGCCCCTCTCCCTCCCCCTCCTGCTTTCCTCCTGCTCTTCCCCAGGCACCCCTTCTCTCCCCACCTACACCCCCTGCCTGGGGCCCCTGAGGCCAGCAGCAGCGGGGGCCGAGGGCGCTCAGCCCGTCCGTTGTGGGCCCGACGCTGGCGATGCCGAGTGCAGCTCAGAGATGCTGCACACCAAGTGCCCCAGCTCTGCTCACGTCCCCCCAGCCCCTTGAGCTCACATCTTCCCAGTCCCCCTGCGTGCTCACTTCCTCCCTATACTCACTTCCTCCTCGCCCCCCCACTCCCCTCCCACTCACTTCCTCCCCCCCTCCCCCCCCCACCGCTTCCTTCCATCCCCTAGATTCTTACACACCCAAACAGTATGAGGTCTTTTCTGGAAAGCCGGGGAGGTCTCGCAGAGACCTGGGGCTCTGGGGCTTTCCTGAGCTGAGCTGCGGGAGGTCCTCGCATGGAGGGAGTGGGCTGGGCGTTCGGACCACCGGGCCTCTGGCCAGCCAGAGTGACCCCCGGTCATCCCGTACCTGGTACCTAGTCACACCTGTCGGGCCCCCACCCCCACCGTGTGCTGATTTGTGCCTCGTAAGGGTTCCCCTCAGGTGACAGGAGCCCTGTGTGCAGGTCCTTGGCACGGAAGGACCTCTCGGGACAGCTCCGTATTCCAGTAAACCCTGGGGGGCTCTCAGGCTGTAAAATCGGATCGCATCATTAGTACATCGTATAGCACCTGGTTCATCAAAGGATAGAAAAGGACACGCAGACGCACGTGGCTCCTCCTCCCTCAGCCCCGAGAAGCTCCTGTTTCAAAGAAATGGGGGCAGCGCCTGGGTGGCGCCTGGCCTCTGCCGGGCCCCTCCGCGGCGGGCACTCACGCGCCAGGCGCCCAGATCCCTGACCCTGGGCGGGCCTGCGGGCCGGGAGGCTCTGCTGGGGCGAGTCACAGGGGACCGGGCTGTCCTGTGTGCGCCGCCTGGAGGGAGGGCAGGGCCGCAGGGCTTTGCTGACCGCAGGCGCGTGTCACTCTGGCCTCTGGGCGCTCGCCGAACTGAGGACTCGTGCACACACTGGCTGACCCGGACTCTGCGTGTGCTGGGGCGTGGGGGGGGCACTCCGCTCTTGCTGAGCCCCTGGGGCACGGATGGCCACCAGCTGCTTCTCTGCCAGGTGACTTCTGGGGACTCAGCACACACCTGGGTGGGGCTTGGACGTCTCCGGCTCCTGTCTGGGCCACCAGCTGTGACACAGGGAGGGGGCCCCACAGGGACCCACTGGCCTTGGGGTCAGGCACCCCACAAAAGCAGAGACCTGTGGATAGGACAGTGCAGTCTCCACTGGGTTCCCAAATGAGGGTTCCACCTGTGGTCTCCACCCTGGGCCTCCGTGCGCCACGCTCCCTCCCCTGCCACGTGCCCCTGCTGGGGCTGCAGCCCGTGGTTCTGGGTCTCCCTCCCCATCAGCTGGCGGGTCCCTTGGGAAGATGTTGTTCCAGAGTCAAGCAGATATGGCCTGGGGAGGGGACGTGGGCACGGTGGCTGGCAGGGCAGTGACAGGAGGGGGAGTGAGCCCACAGGAGGCTGGAGTGGGTGCTTTCCGTAGGCCTGGACTGGGGACGGCTGGCGGGGGGCAGCACTGGGCGGGGCAGGGCCTGGCAGTGGCTCTACCGCTTTATGCCTGAGGGACCTGCCCCATCCTGGGCACCTGCCGTGCCCTGGGCGGCCGGTCTCCCGCCCCGTGGAAGTGCAGTGACCCCTTTCTCCCCTTCCTCCCCTAGCAGCATGGCTGACAGCAAGGCCAAGGCCGCCAAGGCCGCCAACAAGACACCCCCCAAGTCCCCAGGGGATCCCGCAAAGGACAGAGCGGCCAAGAGGCTGTCACTGGAGACAGAAGGTGCCGGTGAAGGGGCGGCCGCTGCGGCCCCAGAGCTCAGCGCCCTGGAGGAGGCCTTCCGGCGCTTTGCGGTGCATGGGGACACCAGGGCCACCGGGAAGGAGATGCATGGCAAGAACTGGTCGAAGCTGTGTAAGGATTGCCAGGTCATCGATGGGAAGAATGTGACTGTCACCGACGTGGACATCGTCTTCAGCAAAATCAAGTAAGTGCCCCCCCAGGCCTCGCACCCAGGACCCCCAGTGGGTGCCGTGCTCAGCGAGGAGGTGGGACGTGCCAGCGCCCCTGACCGTCCCTTGCGCCCCCACGGCTGCTTGGCGTCTAGCCACCTCTGCGTAGGGCACACTTTGGGAAAATAGCTTTATTTCCACTTCTTTCGGACACGCGTCTGTCTCAGTGTGATGCTCTAGCGGTGTGTCCCCCTGACCTGGGTATCTTCCGTGGATGGCCCTGCACCCTCCCCGGTTAGCAGCTGGGCTCCTCCGTGTCCCTAGCAGCTGTGGCTCCGTGTCACCAGAGTGACACGGTGGAAATGCCGTTGGGTGTGTCTCCTTCCAGGGAGTTTCCCTCCGGGCGAACCACTGGGGGCTGTCCTCGCGCCGACCTTCACCCCCAGAGCCGCGCGCGTGGCCTCTCCTGCAGGGCTGGCGGGTTGCAGAGGGGACTTGGCCTTTCTGGTCGCAGGGGAAGAGGTGGGACCAGTCAGGATTTAGGGTCCAAGCAGAGGCCCCGAGGAAACCCTGGCGGAGGGATTGGGGATTCTAGTGAGTACTCCATTCCCAAGACCCAAGGTCAGAGGGCAAGGGACAGGGCTGGGGTGTAGACAGGGTGCAGGAGACGGGGAGGAGGGGAAGAGAGGGTACAGGAGGAGGAGGAGAAGGGGGTGCAGGAAGGGGAGGTGCTCTGCGTTGGTTTGGGGAACCCAGGTGAAGCCCCGGGAAGAGATGTTCTGTCAGCAGTGTGGGGCCCGGAGCCCCCAGAGGCCCGGCGTCCCTGCCCCTTGGTCCTCTGACTTCTGCCGCGTCTGTGGGGCGGGCCTGGGCACTCGGCAGGTGGCAGGTGTGCACCGCAGGCCTCCTGGGTCCGTCATCGGCTCCCTGGTCTGTACAGCCCTCGTGCATAAGGGCCCCGGTCCCCAAACCTGGGGCTGACCGCCCCTCTGACTAGGCGTCCATGCAGCGTCACCTGAGCCCAAACGTCCATTCTGTCACCTTGTCCACCCCCCCCCACCTGTGGAGGCTGAGGAGATGGCCCGGGGGAGGAGCCAGTGTGCACACATCAGCCCCCCGCCTCTGCCCCCACTCACCTCCGTCCCTCTGACCTGGGCCCCCTGCTGCCGCCACCGTGTGCCCACCTGCTCTGTGCCTGGCTGGGTGCTCCGGCCCCACCTCCCCCGCGCGTCTTGGACTTCACTGTCCGTATGGGGTTCAGCTGGGTGGGGCTTTACGCCTGGGCTGTGCCGGGCCTCCTGGTCTCACGGGCACACTGCCCTCGGCCTGAGCCTCCGGGCTGTCCCCTGCCCATCGCCCCTGCTCACAGACCTGCTGGGCCCTGACTTGTGCTGTCCACCTCCTCACCGAGGCCCAGCCCACCTGAGCCCCTGCGTGGCTGGGGGGTGGGTTCCCGACCTCTCTTGCCGCGTCCCTGGGGCACTTCTAGGCCCTCCTCAGCTACACGCTGCCCCTGGGGATGAAAAGCTGTGTGCTACTGAGCTGGGTCTCCCGATCCCCAGGGCCACCCTCACAGAGCAGGGACCAGACTCTGGAAGCCTCTGGGAGGTGTGGCCTCAGGGTCCAAGGACACTCCCAAGAGGGTGGGGGAGGGCCACCTCAGCCCAGAAGGTGATAAAATGTTCCTAATTGGCGCCCATCAGGGAGGGGCCCGGTAGAGCTGCATCTTGGTTCTTTCCCCCCGTGTCTCCAAGCTGGGGGCTCCAGGACCTTTGGGGACCAGGGAGCCGCACAGAGCCTGCCTCCACCCACTGCCTGGGACGTCTGTCTGGCAGCCGACAGGGACCAGCCCTCTGTGTCCCCACCTGGGGGTCTGCACATTTGCTGTCCTCGTGGCCCCCGGGATTGTGGCCAAGGGGACTGAGCTCTGACTTCTGAGATGCCGCAGGCAGCGGGGCCCGGGTTCCAGCCTGAGGCGCTGCGTCCTCCGCCGGGGCGCAGGGGGCCTGGCCTGCCTGCTGTCCTTCTTCCCGGGACAGTTGCCATGGCCAGCCCATCTCGGGCATGCGGTGTTGCTGGCTGACCCCCATGGTCTGACCAGAGCCCACGGCGGCCTCAGAGGTGTCTCTGGCACAAAGCTCGTCCAATGGAGCAGCCGCACTCCTGCACCCCATCCGCGAGCGGGAAGCGAGGGCCGCTGTGTTTAGCGCACGCTCACACTCCTGGGCGGGGTGGGGGGGGACAGGAGCCCTGGGGGGCTCACGTGTCCTTAGCTGGGGGGCAGGAACTCTGACAAGGCCCAGCATGGCCCCTCTGTTTTCCTCCCTGGGTGTGTTCTCCAGGCCTTTAGCATTGACCTTGGGAAACCCCACTCATCCAGGAGACATGGGCAGGCCCAGGAGCGGAGGAACCTGAGCCGTGTCCCTTGGGGAGGGTTTCAACTGGGCTGGGACGTCGCAGCAAGTGGCACGTCCAACGGTCCCACACCCTCAGCTGGCCCGGACATCAGGGGTCCCACGCGCTCGGGGGGGCCCGGGCGTCCCTGCATGTGTGCGCACCCATGCACACACTTGCAGTCACAGGTAGAACTCGGGCTCTCCACGCCCTTGGGGGTGGGGAGGTGGCTCATTCCGAGGACAGGTGCAGAAGGCGTGGGCAGCCCCCCACCCAGGACACGGGTCCTTGTGGTGTGAGTGCCAGCAAGGGGAGCCCTCTGGTTGCAGCCCCTGTCCTGGGAGGCAGGGCCTCAGCCACTCCGACGCTTGGGGCCGAGGCTCAGCCCCTGGCTGCTGGGCACGGTGGGCTCCACACTGCAGGGCCCTGGCTCGCGTCTGGGGCATGCTCTGAGTGGGCAGTGGGGGCCCCAGCCCAGCAAGGGGTTGTGGTCATAACAGTCACACCAGCCTGTGGCAGCCCCCGGGGCCCCTACAAGGGAGCAGGTGCAGGCAGGGCCCACGCCCGGGTAGTCTGGCTGGTCACCTTGGGAGGCTGCAACGTGGGGCTCAGGTCTTGTCCCTGGAAGGGGAGGTGGATGATGTCCCGGGCGGGGTCGTGGGGTCCCAAGGGAGGGTTGCAGGGCCAGAGGACCCCGGGAGGCCCCAAGGAGCCTGTTTGAAGCGGTTTTCCTTTGGCCGTGTGCCGAGGGCGGTGTTGGGCCGAATGTGCACGCCCCGATCCACGGGGTCTGGGGTCACACTTGTTCCAGGTGGCATCCATGGCAGAAGCATCTCGGCCTCGTGGGAGCCACGGTCTCGGAGCCACAGCCTCTGCTGGTGGAGGAGAACCCGCCCTGTTTGCAGGCGGTTGCCATGGCTCTGCCGGCGGCGGCGCCAGCCCGGGGCATCTGCGGGCTTTGTTTAGGTCCTGTTGCCACGGCAGCGCTTGTTTGTTTTGATGTTACTATGTGTTAGATTTTAAACACATTTTTTGCAGCTCCACACCAGGTCTTGATTGAACACTATTGTTACCAAGACAAAGCCTCTTGCACCCTCTCCGCCCCAAGGGGCAGACCTCGGTCGGTCTGAAATATTAATTAATCCAGACTCGGTGTGCCCAGTACGAATGGCACCCTGACTGCCCCGCGCGGGAACCTTGGACCACGGCGTCCTCCCCGTCGCGTCTGCGTGCCTGGGGCGGGCGCGGGTGGAGGGCTGCCCGGCCCATGCGCACGCCTGTTTTGGGGGTGCCGTGTGTTCAGCGTGAGGGGCCATGTTTCCTGCAACATGATGCCGGCGTCTGAGTGTCATGTTAGGAAGAAGCAGCTTGGCAGGGCTCCCTGGGGCCTGTCGGCCACGGCCCCAGCCAGGACAGGGCCATGGCCCGGACCCGGTGGGACCTGTCCGTGGCAGGAAGTAGGGATAACAGCGCTGGCCTTTGGCACCTGCCGCCGGAACTCGGCACAGAAGTCCGGAGGGCGGATGGTGCCCTGCCAGCACCCCTGGGGGTGGGGCGCCCACGGGGAGGGGTGGGTGGAGCTGGCAGAGACCGCGAGCACAGGGCTCCCCTGTGCCGGGTCTGCCAGGCCCACATGACCCAGGCAGCGGGGTGAGGGTGGGCGTTCAGGGTCAGCAGCAGGGTCAGGACGGCCATGTGGCCGAGGCCTTCTGTGTGGGCCCTCTCCTGGCCCGAGACCGTGCAGGGACCCCGTGGCGGGCAGCCTGGTGCCTCCGGAATCAGGGAGCCCCTGGCACGTGGATGTGGATGTTGGGAGAGGATGACCTTCCCCGTTTCCTCGGAAACGGCTCCAGTGGCCTCCGTGGGTCCGTTTCATAGCCCACCCCCTGCCACAGCCAGGATGGCAATTAGCGGCACAGTTGTGGGCGGGGGTGATGACTGGAGCGCCCAGGGACCCGTCCCGCCCCTCACAGGGCCAGCCCAGCGCCAGGCGCCTGCACCGCCCCGGGCCCTGGGTGCAGCAAGCGCGTGAGCCTGGCTTTTTCCTACTTGGGGGAAGAGTTGGGGCCACAGCTGCCCCTGCAAGCAGGGCAGGGCTCCCGTGCGGCCCCTCCCGCCCCACAGCCTCCCGCCGTCCCCTGGACCCTGACAGGCAGGTTGGGCAGCAGCACCGGGGAGCCCTGGGCAGGAGCAGGGGGGCCGCCGTCTGCCAGAAAGGTCTGACTTCAGTTGGTAGTCCTCTTTTTTTTTTAAAGTTTATTTTTTGACAGAGAGAAAGAGGGGGGCGGGGATGAGAGAATGAGGGAGCACAGGGGAGGGGCAGAGAGAGAACAGAGGATCACAAGCAGGCTCTGTGCTGTCAACACAGAGCCTGACACCAGGCTCGAACTCATGAACCGTGAAACCATGACCTGAGCTCAAGTCAGACACTTAACTGAGGCCCCCGATCAGCGGCCCTCCTTGGGAATGGCATGCGATTGGAGTGGCTGGTCAGGCCTGGACCTGCTCCAGGTCAGGCGTGACGTGAGGGCATTGCCATGTCACAGCCATGACGAAAACTCCCCCAGGAGCCTGCTGCTCCTGCCAGCCCAAGGGAACGCCCCACAGGCCCCTCCTTCTCATCGAGCCTCATCAGGGCCTTAAGTGGCCCTCGACACCCCGCTTCCTGCCTGCCCTGGCGTCCTGGCCTTGGCTTTGCTGGTCGGGGCCGGGGGGGGGGGGGGGGGGGGGGGGGGGGGGGGGGGGGGGGGGGGGGGGGGGGGGGGGGGGGGGGGGGGGGGAGGGAGGAGGAGCTTTCTCCCACCCGCAAGCAGCAAGTTCTCTGTGATGACCCAGCACGCCAGCTGTCACCTCAAGAGAATCCTGATTCATGGAGGTGCTGGCACATTTCAGCCAGAAGCCCGGAGCCTTCCTGGTGGTGGCCCTGGAGGCACACTTGTCTGTTTTTGGAGGGCTGCACTAGCCCCCTGCCAGCCCCAGTGTCCCCGAGGTGGCCTTTGGCACTGGCAGGGTCAACCTCCTGCCCAGGCTGAGTTGGGCCTGGAGGCCTGGGGGACGCAGGGCTTGGGAAGCAAAATGAAACCCCAGCTCAGGGGGGCTCGTGTGTGACCAGTGACCCCGTGGCTTGCAGGCAGGGCGCTGGCCGGCCCGGCCTGGGCCCGGACGGGAGGGGCGTTCGGTGTGGGGACAGCCTCCAGCTCTGTGCACTCTGGAGAACAGGCTCACTGTCCAGTGAGCAGTGTAATGTGATCTGTGTCTCTGGGGAAGAGACTGGCATTGTCATTCGAGAATTTGCTGTGGATGGCTCTCTGCGGCAGGGCGCCGGGTCCCCCTGGGGAAAACTCCCTGCTGGGCTGTCACGGTGGGGACACTTGGGGCCTTAGGCCTGTGTCCACCAGTCTGAATGCGGCCCTCTGACGGCAGCCTCTGCCAGCCACCCCCCACTCCCAGCTCAAGTGACTCACACTGGCAGTGCCTGGAGCCGCAGTGCCCAGAGAGGGCTGCGGGCTCGGGCGGCCAGGCACCCACATGCCACCCGGGAGGGCGTGCATAGGAGACAGGAGTGCCTTTGATGGTCCAGGACAAACAGGGCCTTGACCGGGCAGCAGGGCAGGGATCTCCATGCAGGGCGGCTGCTGTGGGAAACTTACCACCCAGGAAGGAGCCCTCCGATGGTTCCCTCAGAGGAACCTCAACGCTGGGTGGAGGTCGAGGCCGACTGCTTCAGGGGCAAAACCCACTGCCCCCCACTGGGTCTCAGGAGGCCCTGTGCCCACCATGCCACCAGCCCCTGCCATGCGGTCGTGGTCGGACCAGCGCCCGGGGACAGAAGGGGCATCTATGTTCCCAGTGCAGGCGCCCCCTGGGGGCTCAGGCTCCCCGGCCCCGCTCCCCGAATACAGGCTGCCAGATGGCATGTCGAGTGCCTCAGAGTCGGTGTGTGTGACCGTGGTGTGGTGTCCGTCCTGCATTGAGCCCAGGCTCGGGGGTTCGGAGCCGTAACTGCCAACCTGCCTCCCGAGCGGATGCCACGCCTGGGTGCCCAGCCAGCCGCCCACCCCTCCCGCTCTGACCATCTCGCTTCAGCCGCGCTGGGAGGACTCACCGTGCGGGGTTGGCGCCTCCCGCGCTCTGCGCTGGCCCCCAGGGGTCTCCTCAGCAGAGTCTGGTTCAGATATTTTCCCGTCTTCAGACTGGGTTTCCTCCTGGACGTTTGAAAAGCTGCCTCTTTACGGTGCGTGCGCGTGTCTTCTCCCATCTGTGGCTTGTTTTTGGACAAGTCCTCGGAATAGCATCTTTCCAAGGGCACGGCTTTAAAAATTTTGGTGAATTCCAATTCCTTTTTGTTTCTTTTATAGACTTTCTTGGTGTTTCTAAGAAATCTTGGCTTCACCCAAGGGCACAAAGCTTTTCTCTTAGGTATTCTTGCTGAGGTTTAGACAGGAGGACGACGGTCCGGAGTCCATGAGCAGAGCTGGGTCCCTGCGGCGCCCGCGTGGAGACGGCCCTCTCTCGGCTGGGCTGCCTGTGGGCGCGTCCTGGAGACCCTCCCCGTGGCTTCGTGGTGATCGTGCCTGTTCCGGGCCTTCTGCAGGGCCGCCCCGCTCGGGCCCCTGCTCCAATGGGGGGGGTCCCTGTGTGGCGGGCCCGCTCAGGTCCCTGCTCCGATGGGAGGGTCCCTGTGTGGCAGGGAGCTGCTCCCGCAGGGCTGCCCCGCTCAGGCCCCTGCTCCGATGGGGTGGTCCCTGTGCAGCGGGACCCGCTCAGGCCCCTGCACCGACAGGGGGTGGGGGGGGGGGAGTCCCTGTGTGGTGGGCCCCGCTCAGGCCCCTGCTCCGATGGGGGGGGTCCCTGTGCGGTGGGGAGCTGCTCCCGCAGGGCTGCCCCGCTCAGGCCCCTGCGCCGACGGGGGGTCCCTGTGTGGCGGGGAGCTGCACCCGCAGGGCCTCTTGTTCTAGAACACTGACAACTCACTCAGTGGATGAGCAGGAGAGATCCGGCAAAGTAGCAAAAATGGTTTTTAGTTAAAATTATAAAAGGTGCAGAGCCACTTTAGAACCTTCCTGAAATTCTGTGAGTGGCCTGTGGTGGGGAATGAACAGGGCTGCACCTGCCCCCAGCCCCCTTGCGCGCCCAGGCAGGGACAGCGGGGGTCCTGGATGCGGGGACAGGCCCTGGGCCCGCCTTGCTGGGCGCACTGGTGAGGCGGTCGCCCGGCCCTGTCCCTCTGTGATGCTGGGGACGCCGCGCCGGGTGGCCCCGGGTAGGGCTCGCCTCTGTGCAGTTCAGGTGGTATGAGCCTCTTGACCAGACTTTTCCCTCCTGCTCTGAGTGGACACCACACACACCCCATTTTAGAAACAGACAACAGCTCTGTTTCAGTGTCCAGTTCATAAAGGATGTGGTTCCTTTAAGCTTTTTTCCAAGACAATTTAGATTTGCTACTGTTGCCCATGGCAACTGACTGTTGGGCATAAACAGCGCACACCAGGGCAGGGGAGGGGCATATTCTGTATTTTAACCTTAGATTTGATTTCTGCTGTGGGAGAGGCGGGGGTTCCCCAAGGCCACTGGGCCCCGGGTGGGGCAGGGGTCCCCTGATGTCATCGGGTCCCTGGGCGGGGCTCCGGGGGCACCACGCGTGCGGCTGTGTGCTGGGGCGGGGGGCACCTGGCCAGGCCCTCAGTGCTCGCTCTCTCAGAGGGAAGTCCTGCCGGACCATCACATTCGAGCAGTTCAAGGAGGCGCTGGAAGAGCTCTCCAAGAAGAGATTCAAAGACAAGAGCAGCGAGGAGGCCGTCCGCGAGGTGCACAGGCTCGTCGAGGGCAAGGCCCCCATCATCTCAGGGGTGACGGTGAGCATGGCTGGCGGGGGCAGCCCATGGCATCCGGGGTGGGACCACAGAAGCGTCACCCCTGGGGCGGCTGACCCACCTGCCCACGGCCTCACGTGTCAGCTGGCCCCGTAGACTCACATGGCCGCACCCCTTTCTCTCCCCTTACAGAAGGCCATCTCGTCGCCCACTGTATCCCGGCTCACGGACACGACCAAGTTCACGGGCTCCCACAAGGAGCGCTTCGACCCATCAGGCAAGGGCAAGGGCAAGGCGGGCCGTGTGGACCTGGTGGACGACTCAGGCTACGTGCCGGGCTACAAGCACGCGGGCACCTATGACCAGAAGGTGCAGGGTGGCAAGTAGCCCGCCCAGGAGCGGCCCCTCCTGCCGGAGCCCACACCGCCTCACACTTCATTACATTCCTGCGCTCCCCGGGCAGAACTCAAGACTGGGGCCCGGGGGGCCACGGGGGTGGTCGTCAGGCCTCCTCCTGCCCGGGGCCTGGCGTGCTTCTCTGACCCCCAGGTGGGGCCCCCGAACTCACTGACCGTTTCTAACACACCTGCCTCGTCCAGTGCTGGCCGACAACACATGGCCTTTTCCAGAGCGTCTCCCAGGACCAGACCACACTAGCCACCTGACTTACAGGCGAAAGGGGCCTTTTCAAGGGGCCAGTGGGCCACGGGGGGTGAGCAGGATGGACCCTGTCAGAACTGTGCCACCTCCGGCCCTGGAGACCCCTTCCCGGAGCTTCAAGGGCAGCACGAGCTAACGCACTGACCAGCAGCCCCGAGAAATGAGGAGTGAGCTAACAGGACACCGTGCAGGTGTCAGGAAATGGGACAGGTGCCTGCATGTGCACACACACACCAATTCACGCACACCCATGCTCAGCCACCCACACGTACACACTCACGCTTGCGCATGCCACGTGCTCACACACACGTGCACACCCACATGTACACACGTGTAACTGGAGGCTGGTGAGCAAAGGAGGAAGGTGAGCCAGTGAAAGGAGCTCCTCAGTGGACCACAGGGACCTGCTTTGAAGCGCAGTGCTTGAAGCTGTCAAAATGGAAGCTGAGGACAAGATAGGCCACTTAGTTGTGTTTTTCTGAGAAGAAACTGGAGATGAGTTTGTTCCCAGAACGGGTCCGCGGAGAGTGAGAACACGGTTTCTGCCCTTTCTCCGCTGCCCCGTGTGTGTCTCTGGGTCAGGAGACCCTGCTGGCCGAGGCTCCCCGTGCAGGCGCTTTGCTGGCGTGGCGGGAGCTTCTGTTCGCGGGCCCCACTCTGAAGGCAGGGCCTCCGGGCTGTGGGTCCCCCTGTCCGCTCCCCTTTTGCTGGCACCTGGCTCAGAGTGTGGCGGCTCAGCCTCCAGGAGCCCCCCCACCCCCCCCGCCCCGCGAGTGCAGAGAACCACACAGCAGAGGCAGGCCCGCCGAGCGCCCCGAGGCCCAACAGCATTTGTTGGCATTTGGTTTCTCCATGAGGCTGGATGGGGGAGCCAAACGCTGGGGCTCTTGTCACAGTGGCTCCATGGGGACATGTCCCTTTGCAGAAGTGCAGCCAAGCCTGGCAAGTGACTGGTGGGGCCGTGTGGTTGTGGCGCTAGTCCTGGGAAAAGCCCACAGGAGCCTCAGGAAAATGCTTCTTGGAGCCCATCCATCCTGGCCACTGCTGTGTCCATGGCAGCGGGGCGTTGGGGGCACCCTTCTCCTGGGCACAGGTGGCTGAAATAAAGACCACCACCGTGGTGGCACACGCACCCACCTCCCTGTGCCCGAAGGGCATGCTGGTCGTCCCTGAAGCCGGGGATGGTCCTTGTCTGTGCAGTGGGGCTGGGGCCCGTGCGCCCGTCCAGCATGGCCCTCTGAAAGGACGTGGGCCTCCCACGGTGAGGCCTCAACCCATGGCTGGCAGTGGCCTTGCCAGCAGCTTCTTCCCGGTGCGTTAGCTCGGAGATGGGCTGCAGGCTTGGAGTCGCTTGTTAAGACAGGCACATCGCGGTCCCTAGTGTCTGCCTTGGCAATCCTGAACTGCCCGGCCAGGCCTGTCCACTCCATGGTGGGAAGGGCTGATGCGGGAGGAAGGACAAGCAGGCAGGCAGGACACAGGACCCCCAGGCTGGGCCTCTGCGAGGGTCCCGAGGCAAGGGGAGATCGCGGGGAGCGGGTCTGAAGGCAACGCTGAACGTGACCAGTGTTTCTCAACGAGCGGATCACAGCCAGATCCCGTCTGAGGCGGTGGGGCTCCTGCCAGAACACCTGGGTCCCCACTGTCAAGCAGCCGTGACACAGCACGGACGCTGGACTCCAGCAGGACCTGGGCCCTCGCAGAGTGCATGCCCCCGAGAGCCCCAGTGGCTCAGCCTGCATAGGGAATGGGTAGCCCCCCACCGGCCCTCCTCAGCCTCCCTCACCCCTGGAGGCCATGTCCTGTTGCCAGAGCAGGGTCTCCAGGCAAAACGGCCTCCCCAGGACTACCCCGGGAGACGGGTCTAAGCACGAGAAGCCACACATCTGCCTGCCCCCGGGGACCCCTGCCGGAGCGCCTTGCCCGGAGCGGGAGCCCCGTTCTCAGCGGAAGGCACCGGTGCTGGAAGCTGGCGGGGCCCAGTGCTCGCCTGTGACCAGTGTTTCCAGACGCGCTCCTGACCGTCCGAGCGGCACCTGCCCGCTGGGTTTGTGAATGGGACCCCTTGGCCGCCCGCCCCGTCCCACGGCAGGGGGTCTGGCGGCCGCTCAGGGGCTCCATCCTCCCCTGCTCGACCCCAAGGCCTCTTCAGATGGCGCCTTTCCCCGGTGGAGCCTGGACGACGCAGCGCCCCGTCAGGAAGGAGACTCCGTCACGAGGCTTCAGTGGTCACCATTCCATCATTTTAAAATCCTCTGTGAAATGTGTGGCTGCATGTGTGGCCCCTGCACACACAACACACACACACACACACACACACACACGCACGCACGCACACTCCTCTGTCGGTCTGAACACTGAGAACACACAGGCAGGTGTGTGTCATTGCTGCATGTTTGATGCACTGCCAATTAGCTTCTACTAACCGTGGTTACCCAGAAATCCAGCGTCTATCTGTGAGCGAGAGACTGCACAGCACGCAGGAGACAGGACCCGTTCTGCCGGGGGCGGGGGGGGGCGGCGCGCCGGCAGAGAGCTGGAGGGGGGTGCCTGACGCTGATCGCACCAGAACACGTATTTATTTCTATTTAATGTGACAGGACAGGCAACTAGGCGGCGGTCAGTAACACAGCTGGCGTTACCAGTGAAGTGCACATCACGTAAGTGCAGGATGTTATGGCAGAAGACACGTTTGTACTGGAGTATTTTCACACCTCTAGTGTCCCCAGTCCTCCGTTTGCGGCGGGTGAACACCGCAGCAGACGTGAGAAGCTGGGGAACGGTGCACGCAGGCGGCTCG
Organism: Suricata suricatta; assembly: GCF_006229205.1. Classification (NCBI taxonomy): domain Eukaryota; kingdom Metazoa; phylum Chordata; class Mammalia; order Carnivora; family Herpestidae; genus Suricata; species Suricata suricatta. The sequence goes on from NC_043705.1 coordinate 147,418,727, forward strand.
CTGGCACCTGCCAGCATTGCTCCGTCCTGCGTCCCCGTGCTCCGAGCTCAGGACAGGCCTCGGGCGTCCCTCTGGCTGCTCGGCGGACAGGGCCTGTGGCAGCGGGCACGGCTCACGTCCCCAGCCCAGGCTGTTTCTGTGCCCGGCGGGGCCCGTCTGCTCAGGCAGGCATGACGGGCGGCTGCTCCGGGCCACGCCGCGTGGTGGTGTAGGAGGGGACACCTAACGTTTTCCCCATCCGGCCTTTACGGGAAGAGCGTGTGCCGGGGACCCAGCCCAGCCCTCTTCACACAGGCTGGCTGCTACCCCGTCCTGCAGCCCACACCCCATGGGACACCCTGTCACCACCCGCTCCGTGCAGGCCAGGAGGACAATTCAGCTGTACTGTGAAGCTCCCGATAGGCTAGAATGTCCTTCAAACACGGATCCCGAATAGCTCCCCCCACTGATTTACTACTGAGCACTGTGGAGCCTGGCGGCTCCGGGCCCAGCCTCTGTCCCCGGGCCTGCGGAGGGCATGGCCCCGGGCGGGCCGGGCAGTGCTCACCCTGAGCTTTGAGATGCTTTTTCTCTCCCTTTAGACTCTTGAAAACCCAACCAAGCCAAACAACAAAGGAAACCCGCACAACTTAAAAGAAACTTGAAAGGATCGTATACTACTAGTTTGTACTGAGTTTTTTCAGGAAAGGGAAATAAATTTATATATATATGCAATATATTTTTACACTGTTTTGTTACCATTAGGGAGTCCTGAGTGTATCACTTTATCGGTGTGATGGTAAAGTGGCGTCGACGTCTTGGGTGTTCTGACTCAGAGAGGCACGTCTGCTGGCATCTAAAAGGCGCACTCACCGGGGACACGTACGGGATCGGGGTGGTCCTCCCCTCCCTCCCCAGAGCGCGAGGCGCGGTGTCACCGTCAGAGCTGCTGTCAAGGCCTGGCTTGCTCGTGTCTGTCTGCATATCGCTCCCCCTGTGTCCGCTGTTAACACTGTGTGTCAAATTGGTAAAGTGACAAATAAAGGTGTTGGAATGTGGCTCTGTGGTCTTCCAGGTGCACTGTCTACACCAGCAGCCACACGGGCACGAGCATCTAACTCGGAGAGGCCGGGGGAGGGCCGAAGCCACAGCTCACAGGGCCGCACGTCACCTCCTCACGGGAGGAGCCTTGCTTCCTCGCGCAGACGGGGTGCTTCCTGCGTCGAGCGGAGTCCCGGGCTCGCTCTGATCGCTCCCTGGTGCAGCCCCGGACACAGCAATAGTTTGTGAAATGGGTTTCAAAAATGAAGATAAAGGCATTTTAAGGCCACAACGGGGAATTGCACGAGTGGAGATTAAACATAAGTCTAAGAGCAGCAAGAACGTGACCACAGACAGAATGAAGGAAAGCGGCTCAAAGAAGAAGCTGTAAAAAACTACAGAAAACTCCTGTAAATAAATGCTTTCTGTGGGAATAAAAAAAGTTCATTAAAATGCTCGAAAACCAGGGCGCCTGGGTGGCCCAGTCAGTTAAGGGTCTGACTCTCCATTTCGGCTGAGGCCACGATCCACACTTTGTGAGTTCTAGCCCCGCGTCAGCCTCTATGCTGCGGGGAGAGCCTGCCTGGGATTCTCTCTCTCTCAAAAGCAAAGCAAAGCAAAACAAACAAAAAACACTAACTCCCCCCTAAAAAACCAAAAACCAAAATCCTAGAAAGCCATCACATGTAAGCCAGAGGGTGCGCAGGGAGGTACACACTCATGGCTCCTGTGTGCTACCGGGGAGCGGGGGCCCTGATTAGATGAACACACGTGTGCTGTAATAATACCCCAGGAAGAGCGCACAGCTTCCAAAATCAGCCGAGGTGAGAATGAGGAGGGATGAAAAATACCCTAAAAATGGCGACAGTAGAGAGGGAGACAATCACAGAAGAAATAGACCACAAAATGAGAGTAAACAAAAGCTATCGATTGTTAGGTGATACAGCAAGAGAAAGGAGAGAAAACCAATAAAGTGAAAAAAAAGGTTTAGAGCTGAACGCGTCGGTAATGTCTGCTAAGGATGGAGGAGCAGAAGCCGTGAGGCAGGAGGGGAAGCAGGAGAGAGCGCCCCGACAGCCGGCGTGAACAACGGCCAGGGGCGGGGCGGCCCCGGCCTCGCCAGCCGCACGAGAACCCTGCCGCTGGCCCGGGCGCTCCGCCGGCTCTGTGGCCAGCCGGGGCCGCCCCTGCGTCCTTGGGCCGGAGGCTGAGGTGGAGCCTGGTGTCAGGAGGCCGCCACTGCTCACCTGCATCCCTTTCCCAAGAATGGCACGGTCTTGCTTATGGACAAAACTCCCGGTCCTGAAGCCGTGGAAATGCTATTAAAAGACTGTTATGCCAAAAAATTGTAAAATTAGACAATATGAATGAATTCGAGACACAGGGCCTGTGAGAACCCAGGAAGAAATGGACAGGTTGCACCATCAGAGGGCTCACGCCAAGTAGAAAACCCCCAAAACCTCAGTGGCTGGGGACATTTCTTTCTTACGCACATGGAGACCAGCCGCGGTCAAGGAGGGCTCTCTGCCCACAGGAGAGAAACAGGCCTGCTGGTCTGTGGCACCGCCGGCAAGGCCTCTGAGGGGACGGCGGCACCCCGGCTCTGTCCTACTCAGAATGAGCCGCACGGCCCCAAACCAGCTGCGGGGGGCTGGCAAACGGAGGGGCGGACGGGTGCTGTGAGCATGGGCTCTGCCGCAGCCTTTAACCACTAACTGAACTGAACCAACAGCCAAAAATCTCCCACAAAGACAACGTCACACACAACTGGCTTCCTCAGCAAGTTCCGCTGCACACTCAGGACAGAGGAGGACACCCGTCCTAAAGCGTCCTGGAAAGCAGAGACGGACACACCACGGAACCTTTGTCCCGGGGACGGCGTGGCAGTGCAAACGCGGACGGGACGGCCCCATAAAGGACCAGAGCTGGGGCCACCGCGGGGCCAGCACCGGCTCCCGCTGCCGCCCAGCCGACGGCCACCGCGAGGCGTCAGCGCGGCCCTGGGACTGGGCTCCAGTTCCGCTTGGCGGCGGCTGGGGCGGCACTGTTGTCACCCCTTTCTGAGAAGGACCGGATGGAGACCCAGAGAATTCCAACAACTACATGTCAGACGTGAAGGGGTGTGCCCAGAATACAAAATCCTCAACGAAGCAGTAACCAAATCCAACAGTACGTTTGCAAAGGAAAGCTCATCATTACTGAGCTGTGCTTACCCAGAAATGTTTGCTTGTTTCTACATTAGCAAATTAATTAATCTCATGAGCAGAATAAACGAGGAGAATCCTATGGTCATCTTCAGTGGCTGCAGAGAAAGTGGCAACATTCATCCATTCGTGAGAAAAACCATCTTAGCAAATTAACACCACAAGCTCCTCCCACCGGTTCAGGCCGTCCACAGAAATACTACGGCTCCCACCCCCTCTGGAATGAAGACTTTAAAAGCTTTGACAGTAAGTGCTGAAAACATGGACCAACAGAAACTAATACACTTCTAACAATATCCGTGCAACCATTCTGGAAACGGTCTGAAATTATCTGCAGCAAAGGTGTTAAGGACATGGTTTAGGATTTAAGTGAAACATGAACACAATGTGACATAGAAAGTTAATAAAGAACCAAATGGAATTTTAGAACTAAAAACATATGTAATTTCCGAAGTTAGAAAGCCACTATCTACCCAGGCCTAAGTGCAGAAGAGGCCTGTGACAAGGCAGCAAAACTTACCTAAGTGGAGGCCAAGAACAAAAGATGGGAAAACAGACCCGAAGCCTGGGGACCCGTGGGGACGCTCCCAAGTGGTCTGAGGGTAACTGGGCCGGGGAGGGCGGGGGAGGAGAGAAGCTGGCTCAAATAACCATGTGGAAGAAGCGGTGGCCAAAACTTCTCCAGATTTGATGAAAGTTACAGACTCACAGGTAAGAAGCTCAACGAAACCCAAACAAGAGGAACATAAAGTAACACATGGTGATCATTTTCAACAAGCCTAAAATGGATTAATGCTAAAATATTTTCAGTAAATAAAAAGATGACATGATGATGAAAATCACACTCCCCCGCAAAAACCGCATTTGCTTCGACACGTTTTCCTGCTAAGTTACAGAAACTGGCGCCGCAGGACACAGCCCTGACCAGACAGGGAGGGACGTGGGGAGGCCGCCTCCCAAGGGAAACGCCCGACCCCTGACCCCCAGTGGCAGAGCCCGACGGGTGTGTGGCCGGCATGGGGCAGGCCTCTGCAGGCTCGCCTGCCCTTCTCCCTCCCTTAACGGGGCACCGTTTTACCAAGAAAGCAAGTATTTACATAAGGTCGGAAATTCCCAAACTCAGAATCCAGTGTTTCGCTCACGACCGCCCTCATTCTCAGGAGCGCGCTGTAAGCCAGAGAGCGCCGGGGAAATACTTCCACTGTGACGGAGTGACACCGCAGAGCAGGGTTTTCATGTTTCCCCAAACGGGCTTGGAGCTTACGTGCGCCTGCTCAGGAACCATGGTGCTTAGCTTCCTCTGTGAAAGAATTCAGTGAGGAAAACCCAGTCGCAATTTATAAAAAGTCCCTTTTTAGAATATGTCAGCTAAAAAAGGTCTCTTGCCACACAAAATTATTTAATGATCACATCCTGCTCTCTTCCTTTAGGAAGAAAAATACTACACTTTATTTCAAGGTATTTCATGGAAAATTAATGATGTTGGTCTCAAAAAACATCAATATGTCTTGTTTCAAAACACGTGAAGGGCTTGGATTAATCCCCCCTTTTAATTTTTGCCAGTCCCGTCGTGTCTCAGGAAGCAGCAGCAGCGTGCTGGGGTCGGAGGGACGGTCCGGGTCAGCATCTCTCCCGGGGCTGCCCGGATGGAGCCTCGATCACAGGCAGACTGAGCCCGTCTGTCCAGGGTGTTTTAGAAAATCGAGCTACAGGACCGGAATGCGTTTCAAAACACTTCAGCTAATCACCAACAGGAGGCACAGCCTTCACCACACAGGTACCGGGTTGCAAAGAGCTTCCACATTTCACTAGGTTTCCTAAGCAACACAGATGCACAGGCCGCGAGCCCCAGCAGAGGCCGGGGGTGGCCGTGCGGGGGCCTAGCAGAGGCCGGGGGTGGGCGCGAGGGTGCCGGGGCCCAGCAGCCTCTGAGGCCCGGCGCTGCCCTGCGGGAACAGGCCCAGCGTCTTCTTGAGCTCCTGGTAGCTCCAGTGCAGCTGCTCCACCTCGGCCTTGTGCTGCGCCCGCACCTGGCTCAGCTCCTGCAGGAGGTGCTCATTGGTGCCGACCAGGGAGCTGGAGGAGAGGAAGGGTGGGAGGACACCTGAGCCCCCACCCTCTCTGCCCGCCCCGGGGTCCAGCCTGCAGCCCCCTCTCCAGCAGCATCCTCCCTCACCTGGCCTGGGCCCAACCGACCCCTGTCCCCTCCCCGCAGCCAACCCCCTCCTATCTCGCACTTGGCTCCCACCATCTGCCCCTCGCCTCCAGATGGCACGATGCTACCTCTGACCCGAGCCCTTGGTCACCATGCCACGTGTGGTGCCGCTCAGCACCCTGGACGGACGAGCAAATAGGAGTGAGGCGCCTCTCTCCAGCCACACCTTTTTTTTCCTTTTTTTTTAAGAAAACCATCATCATCTTCACAGCTAGCAGAACAATGTTCTAATTCCAGAAAAGATCCAAAGACTGACAGATTTCTAACCCCTGGTCCAATGTGAAGGGGCTCCCTGAATAATTCTGACACGTGACGGTGTAACGGAAGACCGTCACTCACATCTGACCACTGTCGTCCTTCGAAGGACTTCAGGAAAGAAGCGGCACCGTGCTGCCCACTTGGTCGCCCGCGGACTGCCCTCACGCCCCAGTCAGCAGGGACCGGGGTGGATGGACGCAGGCCGTCTTCCCACAGACACGTGCCCCCAACGACAGACCTCCTCACAGCAGGCACCAGCCGTCTGCCTGTGTCGGGGGAACAGCCAGCAGCCAGGCAGGGCCCCACTCCCACCCGAAGCATGGCAGCCCTCTCCAAATGGAGCCCGTCGTGCCACAGACGGGGACCCACCGGGTTATGGGAGCCATGCTGCGTCGCCTGGCCCCTCCCTGCACCCGTGACGGCCACCTTCTGCCCTCCTGCGGCTGCTCCATCTCTGCTCCGGCTCATCTCTCAGGAGCCCCTTCCCCTCTGTAACTGGTGCTTGGGGTGAGCCCGCCGACCCCCGGGGAGGGCACAGCCTGGCTCCACCGAGGGCCGCGCGGTAGTCAGGCCTGGGGGAGGCTGTGGGCTCAGCCGGAGGCGAGGGAGTAGGGGCGAGCTGGGGTCACGCCTTGCAACTCCACAGAGCGCCCCTCACGCCACCCAGCGAGCGGCACACCTCCTCCCCGCCCCGCTTCCCAGCACACGATTCTCTGGATGGAAACTGAGGTCCCGCCTTGATAGCCCTCGGGCGCGTGGGCAGACCGGGCAGGAACACGCCGGGTGGAGCCGGCCCCGCCCCCGCGCGCGCCCGGCGGGCACCTGTGGCTCTCCTGCAGCATCTGGGTGAGCTCCTGAATCCTGTCGTAGTGCTCCAGGTGCTGCTTCAACTCCACGATCTCGTCAGAGAGCCTCTTCACACTCGTTTGAAGTCCTGAAGGAGAAAAAAGTAGCATCATTTAGTGAGAGTCACTCAAATTTGAAAACGAAAATAGCTCAAGAGTTTAAGCTGGATTGGATACAGGCAAGCCATATGTATAGGCAAAGCATAGGGCTTGGAAAAGGTCGGTTTCTGTGAGCAACTCAAAAATCACTTTGGGATTAAAGCCTTGGGCCTCTGCCGTCCAGACCCCCGAAGAACCACATCCCGCAAGGAAGGCGGAGAGTGGAGACAGAGGTGGGCCTGGCGCCAGCCGGAGGCTCTCTCCACTGATCCACGTGCTGGCAGGAAGGGGCCTCCAGGATCGCCTCTCCCACAGGCAGCAAGCTCTGCCCTCCGGGAGGCCCTGTGTCCTCTGGTCCCATCAATGACATAGTGTGGGTTTGGATTCCATCTACGTGACTCCTGTCTCTGGGCTTCCAACTTGCGAGGAGAAGAAATAGATCATTTCTTGGCTCCCAATCCCCAAAACCAGGATCCAAATAAATCCACACACAGACATGTGGCTGTAGAACTACACAGACCAGAGACAACAGGAAAGCCAGAGCAGGAAGGTGTGGGAACAGGGACAGAGCACACGGATAACAGGGCCCCACAGCAGAGGCAAATGATCCCGAAAGCACTACAACGAGACTACACCAGTCAGGATCAACACCCACCTGCACTGCCACCGGAGGTGAGTGAAAGGGATTCTGGGAAGAGGCCAGTGAAGGCGAGGTTTCAGCATCCCCAGAATCCCCGTAGCAGTCTAGCACCAAGAGTAACTAGATGCCAAGACCAGAGCCGCACAGACAACCTTTCAGCACCTGGTGGCACGGCGGCCGCAAGACCCAAGCACGAGAGCCACGAGCTCAGCCGGCTCCACATCTGTGGGAGGGGAGCAGCGGTCGGCAGGGGGCAGCGGCCAAGTGTCCCCTACTTTCACAAGAAACCCCTGCAGGGCGACTGAGGACCCACAGCTGACACGAGAGGTCCGGCCTCCTCCGGTGAGGTCAGACCAGGGGGTCCCGCGTGGCCTCAAGGGTCTGGAGCAACCCTGGCCCCTCAAGGCAGACCTGCCCAGTCCCCTCCAGGGCAGGGCTGTACCACAGAGGAATGGCTGGTGAGGGGCCCAGGTCGTCCAGGAGAGGACGCCAGAGGCAAGCGGGAGAGAGAACAGGGCCTGGGGGTCCCCCAGAGGGCTGCTGAATTTCTCTATGCAGTTTGAAACGCCGCCTGCTGCACCCCCGGACACTGAGAGCATGAACTCCATGTGCACATGGACAGCACGGAGCGCTGGGGGCAAAGCCCACAGGAAGCTGTTGCCCTGGACAAAGGAAGCCACAGGGTGACGCGTCAAAACTGTGACCAGGTATCTCAGGATGAGCGGAAGACCAGAAAGAAATGAGACAAGAGGGGCGCCTGGAGAGCTCAGTCGGTTAAGTATCACACTCTTGGTTTTGGCTCAGGTCATAACCTCACGATTTGTGAGTTCGAGCCCCACACTGAGCTGTGTGCTGGCACCGTGGAGCCTGCTGGGGATTCTCTGTCCCCCTCCCCAACCCGCGCTGTCTCTCTCTCAAAATAAATAAATGACCTTTAAAAAAACTGATACGAGAAATGGGAGAACAACTCTGAACCGGGAATGGCTGCAGGCGGCCCACCTCAGGCGCGAGCTCGCAGCAGAGGAGCGCCTCCTGAGGAATGAAGGCCGAGCCAGTAGAACAGGACAAGGGCATCCCAGGAAACGGGGAAAGGGGAAGGTTTTTAAATGAAAATTCAAGAGCAGACTATAGCAAACCCACGAAACAGCCCAATAAACACAACAGAATAGACTTCAGGAGGTGCATCGCCAAGGCGCCTGCCCAGAGCGCGGGTCTGGTCTGGGGCTGCGCTCCCGGGACCACGCCCACAGGGAGGGCCTGGGGTGGGCTGAAGCCCGGAATCATCTGCTCCGTGGCCCTTTTAGAAAAGGTTTTGGACCCCTGGAGGCCTCAGTGGGCCAGTCCTCAGGGCAGTTAAAACTTCCAAGCGACCTTGCGGTCTACACGCAGAGGAGATTCACAGAAGATGCACACAACCACCAGCCCCTCGTCAAAACCCCAGAATCTGACCTTGAAATACTGAGTGCACTTTTGTGAAAATGGAAAAACAGAAATAGAGTGAAGAGAGGGGAAGGAAAGTGACCTGGCTCTGGAAGAAACGGGGACAAAGAAGAACAAGCACCGCTCTGCCCGGAAGAGAGACCACGTGCTCGCTCAGGGAGGTGGGCCGGGGGCTCCCCAGGCCACGGCCCTGCCACCAACACAGGCCACGTCCCCGGGCTTCTGGGGACCTGCTTGGGGCGGGTGGGAGCGTCTCTCAGCCCTCACAACATTTTACAGTGTTTACCCAACTTGAAGTCATCCCACAAGTGAACCCTTAACACTTCACCAAATAATGTCACCAAATAAACCACAAACTCACCAGCAATCTGCAAATTTAAGGTAGCTGCAGTGTCTGCATTTTTTACTTCTTTTTTCATGCTGCACAAAAGAGCCTTTAAGCTACTGTTCTCCTCCAGAGATTTATCCAGGCGCTGCCTCAAGTCATCCTAAGGGCACAGAACACCACACTTAAAACAGAGGAGTCGAATTCAGCAAAATGTATATAGAAAATTAAACCTTTTGAAATCCCCAGACATTAGTTTTCTCTTACATCTCATACCCAAGAAATCACAATGCGAACAACAGAAATCACTGTTGCCCTCAGCTGAGCAGCACAGTGTCCTTCCAAGGGGACAGAAAGGGGTGGCACGGTTCCGGAGGGGGCAGGTGGTGTCCCCGGCGTCCCTCGTGAGGGCGTGCTTCAGCGGGAGGGGAGATGTGCTGGCTGCCGGAGCCCTGTCTCCTCCAGGAAGGCCCCATGCTGACCGCAGCCTGGCCCCTCTCTCTTCTCAAGGAGCAGGAACAAGGGCGGGGCAGCCCGCCAGCCCCAAGTGGCCCCTCTGGCCTCACTTCTTGGGCAAGGGCTCTGCGCTGCCCCAAGCAGGAGCCCCACTGACTCCTGCCATCCCAGCGCAGGCGGGAGCTGCAGACGGGGTGGGCTCCTCTCACACTCCCGGAGATGGAGGCGATGCCCAGCATGCCCTGGGACATTAAAGGGGAGGGAGGGGACCGAGGCCACTGTGAGAGCTGGGGGCACAAGGCCCAGCAAGGCCACCTTGCCTCGAGAATCCAGCACACACACCCCCACCAGCGGAGCGAGCGTCTGTCTCAAATGACAGGGGCCCTTTCAGGACAGCGCTATGTTCGGTTTCCGCGCTGCCGGCCCAGCCAGCCCAGCCGGTGCACTGGTCCCTCCGTGTGCACGTCCACTCCAGGCGGTACAGAAACCGTTACATGGCCGATGGCCTGTCTCCTGAACACGTGGTACGTTCCGAAAGGGCAGGGGCCGGGCCCTGGTGCTAACGGTCTGACAGGAGGCTGCAGCAGGAGCAGGGACCGGCCACACCCCAGGCTGGACGGCTCGGGGGCGGGGCTTCTGCTGATACTGGTCTCCTGGGCGTTGGAGGAGACATGACACAGAACCAGCGTCTTCACACCACGGAGGGAACCAGGGTCAACAGCGGGCCCTTCAGGGACAGCTGACTTCCTCTGTGAGAAGCAGCTCCTGGCTGACCCGCCACAGGCCTCCTGACGGAGCTCCACTGACCATGCCTCCCTCCTCTGGGATGGGATCAATGGGGTAGATCTCAGAAGGCACTGAGCAAGGCTCTCGGGCTGCCAGATGGTTCCAGACTGGTTGTCCAAGCAGGGCCTCTCACTGCCCCTGTCCAAGGTCACCCCGTAGAACAGGGTCAGACCGTCCACGGAGGGGAAGATGTCGCACTTGCGTGCACGTCTTCCACGTCAGACTGCATCGCTGCAGAGCGGAAGTCTGGGGCCTGTCTGGAGTCCACTGGTCCCAAACTCAGTGCTGTAAAGGGACGGGGCTCTACCTATTCATCTGAACCAAATCCAAAAGCCATGGTCCTTTGTTTCCATGGTTACCCAGCCATGCTGTGTCCTACAGGGTCAACACTGTCCAACAAAAATGACGTTCGACACAGTGATCATGGCTCAAGGTCATGGGGCTCGTCCTTTCTGGATGCAGTCACCCCTTGGGTGCACACATACATGCCCACAGTGTATCTAAAGACCAGAGGCCACAAATATCAATTCATTATTTTAAAAATCCTTTTCTCTAAAAGTAAAGCTTTGTGTGGGATCTCTGAAATGGCAGCCTCTCATAAAGACAGTATCAGACGTTCCAGGGACCCATCTCCCAGCCGTCCTGTGGCTACTCCCAGTCCCATCTTCCGGAAGACATGGCTGACACAGAGACTGGGTGGGCAGCTGCCAAGACGGCCCGAGGGTACTCCTGCTGCCTCACGAGGGTGGGCCTGCTGACTGGGTCCCCAGCAGGGACCCCCAAGAGCAGGTGACAAATAACCCTGCCGCTCTCTGGCCCTGAGAGGGCCTCAGGCAGCCTGAAGACAAGCCCACGTGCACAGAGCCAAGGCTGCCCGTGGGCGAGCCCTGCGGGGGACGCCTGCCTCCATCAGGCCTTCAGAGGAGACTGTGGCCCTAACTGACCAGGTGAGGGCAAGACCCTGAGTCAGGTGAACAGCTCAGCTGCTCTGGGATTCCCCACCCACAGATGTCGACAACAGATGGATGCTTGCCGCTGAAGGTGCCGCCCACCGTCTGGGGTGGCTTCGTAGCAGCAATGAATCACACAACAGAGGGCTAAGTAACTCGCGGGAATAACGGCTACTATGTTGCAGAGCACACTCCCAACCACATGACACGACCTGTTAGTACTGACGTTTTACAAGAGCCCCCTGAGAACTCACCATAATGATGAGCAAGGTAAACACTTCACCTGGCTGAATGCATGGCAGACATTTTATTCACTTAGATACACAGGCACATACATACTTATTTAGTTAAGTGTATTTATTTTGAGAAAGAGAGCGCAAGAAAGTGTGAGAACAAACGAGAGAGGCAGAGAGAGAAGGGGAGAATCCCAGCAGGCGGTGCACTGGCCGCCCACACGGGGCTCAGTCTCACAAGCTGTGAGATGACCCGAGCTGAGATCCAGAGTCAGACGTTGAAGTGACTGAGCCTCCCAGGCATTCCACATGACGTTTTGGAGTAAAAATCGTATGTATTTGAGGTGTGTACTTGGTACACACCTACATGGTGACATGGCTACCACAGTCAAGTTAATTACCGTAGCTTCTCCTCACAGAGTTAACGCTTTTTGGTGAGCACATCACAGCTATTTTCATAGCAAACTTCCAGACTCTGCAGTACGGTAACTGTGGGCCCCACCTAGTCACCTTACACAGCCGCAGCCAAGGCCAGTGTCCCCTTACCGCCACCCCCACTGCCCACCTGCCCGCCCCTGGTGACCACCTTCCATTCTGTTTCTGTGTATCCAACCCTTAGACTCAGACGGAGAAGTAGGATCAGGCAGCTTTCCCTTGCTGTCTGCTCACAGGCACACCGCCCTGCAGGTCCCTCTGCATTGTCAGGACAGCAAGACTTCCTTCTTTTAACGGCTGGCTGGTATCCGTGGCCCAGATACACACTGTCCGCATCTGCTCATCCATCAGTGGCTAGTTCGGCTTCCCATGTTTCTGCGACAGTGGATGCCGCCGCTGTGAGCACGGGAGTGCCGACTGCTCTCAGAGGCACTGCTGACTGCCCTCTCCTGCGGGCACAGGTCTGAGAGTGGGATTGCTGGATCGTACCGCAGACCTATTTTAATTTGGGGGAACCTTCATCCTGTCTTCCACGGTCGCTGCGCCAGTTGGTATTCCCTCTGACAGCGCACAAGGTTCCCTTTTCTCCACATCCTCACCAACATGTTTTGTCTTTCTGATTATAACCGTTTCTGACAGGTGTGATGACCTTGCCGTGCAGCTTTGAATCTGCGTTTCCCTGATGATGAGTGATGCTGCGTGTCTTCCCACGTATCTGTTGGCCGTTTGGATGTCTTCCTTGGAGGAATGTCTATTCAGATCCTCTGCCCATTTCTTAGTTGGGTTCTCTTTTTGCTATGGAGCTGTAGTATTTCTTTCTACATTCTAGATTTTAACCCATTATGAAACAGACGGTTTGCAAACATTCTCTCCCAGTCCACAGGCTGCCTTCTCACTGTGCTGACGGCTTCCTTTGCTGTGCAGGAGCTCCTGAGTTTGATGGAGTGCCACTTGTGGATTTCTGCTTTTGTTGCCTGTATTTTGGTGTCAAATCCAAGAAATCATCACCAAGACCCTACCTAAGGGCCTTTCCTCTGTTGTTTTTTCTAGAAGTTCTATAGTTTCCAGTCTTACATTTAAATCTTCAGTTCATTCTGAATTGACTTCTATGTATGGCGTTAAGGGTCTGGCTGCATCTCTTGCAGGAGGCTGTCCAGTCTTCCCAGCACCATTTACTGAAGAGACTGTCCTTTCCCCGTCGTGTATTCTTGGCAGCCTTGTCAAAAATTAGGTGGTATGCCTGGATTTATTTCTGGGGTCTCCATTCTGGTCCATTGATCTGTGTGTCTATTTTTTGGTCAACACCATACTGCTTTGATTACCATAGCTCCCTTCATAATATAATGTGAAATCATGGAGTGTGATGCCTCCAACTTTGTTTCTTCTCCATAGGGGTTTGGCTACTAGGGTTTATTTTTTGTGGAACTAGAAAAAGAATATAAATTTTAAGAAAAATAATTATACAAATTAAAAATTTTTTTAGTTCTGTGAAAAATGCCATTGGAATTTTTATAAAGATTGCACTGAATCTGTAGATTAATTTCAGTAGGGTGGAGTTTTTAACACTTTTAATCTCCTAATCCATGAACATAGGATGTCCCTCCATTCATTCATCCATGTCTTATCGTTTTCAGTGTTTAGATGTTTAACCTTCTTGGTTAAATGTATTCTTAGGTATTTTATCCTTTTTGATGCAATCATAAATGGGATCTTTTTTCATTTCCTTTTCAGATCATTGTTGGTGTGAAGAAACACAGCTGACTTGTTATACTGATTTTATGTCTTGCAACTTTACTAAATTGATTAGTTCTAATAGGTTTTTGTTGTTCTGCGTCTTTAGGACTTTTTACACATATAACCCTGTCCTCTGCAAACAAACAGACACTCTTACTTCTTCCTTTCCAATCTGGATGTCTCCTTTTCCTGCCTACTCTTGCTACTACTTCCAGGTTTATACTGAGCAGTCCTCATGCGAATGCAGGGACATGCATGTCCTACATGTGTCCTGTAGTAGATCTTGGCTTAGAAAGCAAGCTTTTGGTTTTCTCCCACTGATCATGATTTTAGCTGTGGCCTTATCATAAATTTATTGTGTTGAGAAAATTTTCTTGTGTAGCTATTTTGTTGAGACTTTTTATAATGAATGGATGTTGAATTAAGTCAAATGCTTTTCCCCCATCTGTTGAGATGACTGTGGTTTTGATCTTCAATCTGTTTGTGTGGTGTTTTAATTAGCATATGTTAAACCAACCTTGCATTCCAGGGGGCAATCCCACTTAGTCATGGTGTATACTTCTTTGTTTCTTGAACTTGATTTCCTAGTATTTCATTGCAAATTTTTAAATTCTGTTCATCAGTGATAATAGCCTGTAGTTTTCTTTTCTTGTGGTGTTTTTGGTATCAGGATGATATTGGGTTCATAAATGAGTATTAAAGTATTTACTCTTATTTTCTGGAAGAGTTTAAGAAAGAGTATTAATTCTTCTGTAAATACGCAGTAAAATTAAGCCATGAAGTCATCTGGTCCTGGTTTTTTTGTTGTTGTTGGGAGGTTCTTTTTTTATTATTGCTCAATTTCCTTATTTGTTATTGGTCTGTTTGGGCTTTATTTCTTCTTGACACAGTCTTGGCAGGCTGCATGTTTCTAGGAACTGACCCATTTCTTCTAGGTTATCCAGTGTGCTCACATAAGAGCACTTGTAACAGTCCTGATGGCCCCTTTTATTCCTGAGGCATTCATTGTGATGTCTCCTCCTTTATGTGTGATTTGAGTCTTCTCTCATTTTTGTAATCCAGCTAACAGTTTATGGATCGTGCATATTTTTTCAAAAACTCAACTCAGTTCTGGTACTTTTTTCCTATTATTTTTCTAATTCTCTATTTGATTTATTTCTGCTCTGATGTTTACAATTTCTTTCTTTTCTCCTGCTAACTTTGGGCTTAGTTTGCTCTTCTTTTCCTAGTTTCTTGAGGTGTAAAGCTGGGTCGTTGAGATCTTTCTTCTTTTTTAATACAGGCATTTGTGTGTGACAGTCTTACACGACGATGTTAGGAAGTCTCGGGCTTGGAGTCCGGGAGGAAGTCAGGAGTCTCGGGCTCGGGTGCCCGGAGGAAGAGGTGCCGGCTCTACTTGCCCTTGGGCGCCACCTGGTGGACAGATTTCTTCCGGTCCAGTAGCACATGGTGGTCCTGTGCTGGCTGATGCAGGCAGGACAGCAGCAGGGACCCTGGAGTCACCCAGCTAACTGGAGCCTCTCTCACCTGTGGCCCCAGTGGTTGGGGAGCCTGGGCCAGGGAGCACCAGGGCCACAAAAACTCCACAAGCCCAGCTTCATCTGTACTCTCTTTCCCACTCAGCGCCTCAAAGAAGAGAGAGCAGTTGTGCAGGAGAGGAAGGGCTAGGGCATCTGGGCTAGAACAGGATGCTGTCATCCACACCCCCCTGCTGTGCAGGGCTCAGGAACCATGCGGCGGGGCCCGGGGGCCAGCTGGCATCTGGGGGGGGGAGGGGAGGCCGGCGGGGGAGGGGAGCCCTGCCCCTGTGGCCTGATGACGGCCGGAAGGAAATGCTCCCCTCACGAGGGAAGTCAGACGAGCCTCCAGCCCACGTGTGGATGAACAGAGAGAGCGAGGGGCCTGCTCACCACCTCCTTCCGCGCGCTGCCGAGCTCCGCCTCCGCCTCGCTCATCTGCACGTGCTGCTGCTGCTGCTGCTCAGCCAGGTGCTTTTGCAAAGATCTATTTTCCAGAGTGAGGTAACTGATTTCGTCACTCACAATTGCTGAACTGTCCTGAGTTGCTGTAAATTCTTGCAACGATGATAAAATATGTTTTGCCTGAACTAGGAGTAAAAATAAAATGGTATTATGGCATTTATGCTGAAAGGATGAAGAATAAACAAAACAATACGTCTTGCGTAACACAAACTACACACCTCAGCTGGTGAAAGGACCCGGACGCCACCGCCAACCACCTCCCTCTGGTGACTGCACACCCGGCCGGTCACGGATGGGACGGGCGGTGGAAAGAGACAGGAAAAGAGTTTTCCTCTAAAACAAAGTGTCCCCGAAGAGAAGGCCACGACCGGACAGTGTGCCCGGATGCCCCCGTGGCCTGCCACGCTCACTCCCACAGCACTGCCTGCTCCTGCTCCTGCTCCTGGTCCGGGAGCAAGTGGGTCAGATTTATGTGATCCAGAGGCTCTAGCATCCTGGGGAGTCCTGATTCTAGAAGCTCCAGCGCCACAATACTGAGCACGGAGCTCAGCTCCAGGCAAGGCCCAGGGTCTGCAGGACAGACAAGCAAGCTCTTGCCCCAACCAAGACACTGCAGGCCACACCCTGGGCTGCGGAACAAAGACCCAGCGACCGCCTGCACATGTGGCGCCTCACTCCCTGGATGAAGGGTGCCCAGTGCGCTCCTGCACCCAGGCACAAGCACAAGCAAAGCCAAGTCCTCCCTGGGGAGTGACCACCCTCCTGGGCCTCATTCTCGGTGAAAGCTCAGCCAATCCAGGGCCCTGCACACAAGATCACGTGTTCAGAAGGTTGGAAAGAGATGGCTCAGCTTTGCTCTCTCTCCAAACCTTCACAGAGAACAGAACGAGAACCAGAATTGTGAACAGCGTCTCCAACAGAGCTGGGTGACGATGGAGCGTGCCAGTAGGCAAACCAATAGCCACACCTGCATGACACCCCTCGTGTCTCACAGCCCACGGAGGCCCCACGCTGCTTCAAGAGGGCCATCAGGATGCTCCATGCAGTGCAGTGGGGACAGTGACAGCCAAGGTGCATGGCTCGAAGCCCAGCAGCCCGAGTACAGGGCTGAGTAGACAACCCCCGACTCACCTCGGAACACCTGGTTGCCATGCAGGGACTTGCAGCCGCTCCAGTACCTGTCCACCAGGTCAAGGAGTGCCTCCAGGAGCGCCACTTCCAGGGCAGCCTTTGTCCCAGGTGGCGGAGCCGAGTACAGTTTGGGAGACACCTGCCACGCAAAGCCATGACACGGAGACACCGAAATCAGTGGTTACTGTGGGAGGCAAAGCCTCTGCCACCAGCATGTGTCATGCTGATGCCCTTGTCCCGCAGCGGTGTGCACGATGGGGCTGTCCAAACGTCACAAGGCCACGGGGTGGCACATGGGGGAATCCCTTCCCAGCCCCTGGACGTGTGATGTCCTCATACCAGGAGGCACCACTAAAGGAGACGCTCGTAGGCATCACACCAAGTGTGACAGGCATGAGACCCACAGCACAGTGGGTCTAAGCACTAAGGCTCCAGGCTCTAAGGCTGTGGGAACTCCAGTCCCATGCTGGCCTGTACTGGGCCCTCCTGAACCAGGCACGGGGACTCCTGGAGGCTGCAGGACTGAGTCTGTCTTGGCCCGAACAGTCACTGGTGCCCGGAAAGCCCCGAATGTATGAAGTCACATGCTGGACCCGACAGAGGTCAGGCCAGGACGATGTGGGCACAAGAGTGGCCAGACCAAACCATGAAGACTGCACCCGGGGCCTGGCCACGCCAGTGCCACATCAGCACGCACAGCAACGTCTCCCTTCTCCGGTGTAGAAATTACTTCATCAGTTTTGAGGGATTACCAAGGAAAGGGGCCGGCGGCTGCCCCCCGCCTGCTCTCCGAGCGCCTGGGGGCTCGGGCAGGGAGGGGAAGCTCGCACCTGGCTCCGGGCGGGTGGCCGGAGCTGGGACACAGGCTAGTCTCAGGCCCTCAGGAAGTGACTCCAAGCAGAAAGCACTCTGCCGTTACTTAACACCCAGGGGGCTTTTCTAGTAAGGAACTTCAGAAGAACCAGACACCCTCAGAGGAGCGAGGCAGAGAGAGCCACTTCGGCTGGGACAGCCCCTTCCCTCCTGCCACCATCGCCCACCCCAGGCCCACCGGGAGCAAGCCCGGCGAGCAGCACCGCACCGCCCAAGGCCATACTGGGGAAGGGGCAGCGGGAAAATGCTCAGGCCTGGCTGCTTGCCCCAAAAGGCGAAGGGCAAGAGCACACCTGTGAGCCTCAGGCACCAACGTCTCCATCCTCCATCACAAGCCATGTGGACACTTGTCCTCAGGCACAGGGGACAGAGCCCATGTCCCCAGAGGTCGCTCAGGCCTCTGTCTCCTACCTGAGGAGCACAGGGCAGGGCCCTCTGAGAGAGGACGACGGCTGCGGGGTGCCAGCCCCGCGGCGAGCACACGGGCTCTCTGGGCGAAGCTCCGCACCCGGGGGCGTCCGTCCTTGGTGAGCGAGGCCAGGCCTCCAGGGAAGCAAATTCTCCACGATTTCTCTTCCTTCTCAATCAGAGGAGAGGAGACTGGCCGTACAAACAGTGGCCGGATCCTTTGTGAGAGTGACCCTCTGACCCACGCCCTGCGGTGACCGGCCCGGAAGCCAGCCTATCATCTAGGGCAATCAGCCAGGGGGCCCAACTGCAGCCCCTGTAACAATCAGCCCAGCAGCCAGAGTCTGACCAGTGAAGTGACAGCTTCCCTAATATTCTTCCCCGTTTGCAACTCCCGGCCGACCACAGGAGGCCAGATCACTCCCCTAACCAAGCAGCACCTTGTCCCTGCCCCTGCCGCACTCCCTCTCTCTGCTGGCCCCACACCCCCTCCACTTTGACGCTCTCCCACTCTCCCAACTGCCTGGGCTTGTCTGCCACACCAGCAACAGGGCAGACCCTTTGCCACAGCCCGTGCCTCCCCTAGGTCTGCCCCAACTCCCACAACTCTGTGCCTCTATCTCCAGCAAAGCCATTGCAAAGGCAATAGAGTCGTCACCCACGTGGCTCTGGGTCACTCGGAGGGTGGTAGAACTCTCGGTCCCTACCCAGGGCAGGTCCCTTGGAAAAACCACAGGATGCACGTTCAGGGCACCCTCACAACAGTGCCATCGGTGGCTCTCTGGCCACGATGATGGACTCTGGCTTCTAAGACAAGCACCCTTGCCAGAAAGCACAGCACAACTGCCCCTCAACTGCGCCCACATTCCAGCCTCCAAGCACGGAGTGTGGTGGGAAGTGGCGTGAAGCCTGGGAGTAGATTTCCAACAGACCACGAGGAAGCAAAGGCAGGGGAGAAGCATGTGTGGAAGGCTCTCCAATGGGGGGTCGGTGAGCACAGGGGAGGGTGAGGGAGCACAGCAGGGCCTGGGAGCCGCCACCCCTCCGTCCCGTCCTGCTTAGCTCTCCCACTCACCTCCCCAGTGCCACTCACGCTGTGGGGCCTCTCCTCTTCGAGCTCCGACACCGCTGAGCGAGAAAAGGTCCTTTCGCTCCTGCCCTCCAAGCCACTCTGCCTGCCCAGACTCTCCTTGGGGCTCAAGGGCACGCTGGGCCTTGCCAGGCCGCTCAGACACTCCTGGTCTGCAGGTGCCTGGAATCTCCCGCCAGGCATTCTTCGCTTCATATATTTTTCAGGATTGGGCAATGGATTTAACATCTTTTGTGCTGACAAACTTGACCTCTGAGAAAGGGTGGACTCCTCAGTGTCTGTGGAATCTGTAAAGGAGGGCAGAACAGAGCCCTTAGCAGACCAAGTTCTCTGGCTTCAGTGACAATACTGTAATTTAAAAAGGTGTTGTATGCATGCATGCATGCGTGTGTGCAAATGTGTGCATGCATGTGTGTGTACGTGCACATGCACACACAAATATGGAAAATCCACCGAAAAGGGATAAAACTGAGCTAATAACTTTAACAAATCAATCAGCCAGCTACTATGTTCTTGACGAAATCACATATGACAAAGAGAAGTGAGTAAAAGCTTAGAATTGGGGAGTTACAGAGGACTTAACAATTTGTTCCTATAGCGGACTCTGCTAACGTATCAGTACCTGAGACCCTCCCTGACCCAAATGACATGGCCTCACGGCCACCGGGCCACGTCCTTGACGTGGGCTCACACCAAGCACTGCCTGGCATGGGGAGGAGGCGCCTCAGGCCCCTGTGCACTGCATCCCGTCCCCGCTGCTGCCTTGAGGCACCACAGCACTGAGCTCTGCCTGGACTCTGGCCTCTGCACACCAGCCCAGCTCCCCAGGCCACCCTCCAGCCTGGGCCTCCCCTCTGGGCTCTTGCTGCTGCGCTCTCGCACGGCTCCTCGGGCTCACCAAACTGAAGACTTCCCTGGCAAACCTGTGCCCAAGTGCTCATGACCTGAGTAGACAACAGGCATCGAGCTGCCGGGTCGAGGCCATCGGCACCCCTGCTCCCTGAGCCCCACGTCCATTGCTGACCATCACCAGGTCTGCCAGAACGCTGCCTCTTGCTGGGACTGGTCTGCCATAGCCTCTAGGACAGATCCTCCCGTGCACCCTCTACGGCCCACTCACCCCACCCCTGCCCCCCGGACAGACACAGCCCAAGTGCTGCCGTGCCACCGCACCCCGACCCGTGACCTGTGTTCTTCCTTCTCCCCTCCCAGCCCACGGCCGCGGCATGAGCCCACGGTGGAGTCTGGCCACCAGGAATCAGCAGAGCCTGCCACAGTGGGGGTAGAGTCAAGTCTGAGTGCCTCAGGCATGCGGAAGAGGGCAAGACTGAGAAACTGTGCTGGGTTGCAGGAGTCTGATGCGATGTGACAATTAGAGATGCTCTGTGCACCTGCACAAAATCCTGGACCAGAAAAGAAAAACATCAATGGGACATTTAGTGAACATGAACAGGGCCTGTGGGGTAAGTGGCAGGTCTGTGGCAACGTTCATGTCCCGTCCTGGAGCGTTAAATTCTCATTATCCAGGCAAGTGTCCTTGCTTTTAGGGAACCACACTAGAATGGTTAGGAGCGACAGGACACCTTCCTTCAAGGTTCCAGAAAGATGGGTGACAGTGCATGTGCACACATATGTGTATACATCCCGAATTATGCATGTACATACAGATGTGTGCTCACACAAAGATGCACACACACGCATAACATACGACATACATGGCATCCACATACATGGTGGGGAGGGGAGGGGCACAACAGAGCAGTGTGGTCAACGCAAACTTTGGGGGCATCGGGACGAGGCAGACGTGAAACCTCATTGCTCCGTTGTGGCAGCCTTTCTGTGGCCACTCTGGGGAACTCCCTGGGGACCACACAGTGATGAAGACGGCTGAGCATCGAGCACACGCGGTGTCTTTGTGGAGACAGGTAAGTGATGAGCCCCGACGATGTGGGGGTCCTGTGCACCCCACACTGCCACTGTGAGGTCTCGGGGCACGGGGGAGGCAGCTGGCCGGCCACACTCTGTCCGCAGTGGCCACAGGCAAGCCAGCACAACCTACCCGCTTCCAAAGGCCCCACGAGCAAGGCCTAGGCACGTGCTAGATCTGCTCCTGCTGGGAGGCTTTCTGACAACTTTGCCACACACATGCATACAATACTCCCAATTCACTTTTTATTTAATTTTCTTTATCTTTTTTTTTTTTTTGAGAGAGTGAGAGCACAGGCAGGGCAGAGGGGGAGGGAGGGAGAGAATCCCAAACAGGCTGCAGGCTCAGTGCAGAGTCTGATATGGGGCTTGATCCCATGGCCCTGGGATCGTGACCTGACCTAAATCAAAAGGTGGACACTTAACCGACTGAGCCACCCAGGTGCCCTCATTTTAGTTTTTAAAATGTAGCTACTGTCCTAACCTGCACCCTTGTATTCAGAAAATGTGGACGTGTGGAGAAAAGCACCAAGTACCTAGGGACTCAACGCTACAACACGGACCCACTGTACGTTTCAGGGTCTGGGATTCTTCCCTAAGACAGCCCAGAGAGCTCCACCAAGGCACAGATACACTGACGACAGGAGGAGGGATCTCAGTGACAGCACACGGGGAACACACACACACCTGGTGAGGAGCTGACCGATGCCACAGGACACCGCTCACCTGGGTGGGGGGCAAAGCGGGCGTGTGGCCCGCACTGCGGCGGGACCTCCCCACCGTACTGGTTCTGCAGCCTCCTTTCCGGAGCACACCCTCGAGAGCTGCTTTTCCTCGTCTCGTGGTCTTTCTTGGCGGATCCCCCACACTGGTACTGCATTGGCTGAGGACTCATCAGGTGTCTGGATTCTATTTTATTAAAAAACATTTTAAAAGTTTAATTTCATTAGGAATGGCATCTTAGCCTTCCGATAGTGTATGACAGCTGTCAAGCGCACAATTAAATAAGAGGACGCTGACTGAGCAGCCAAGCCCGCAGTGGCGGCAGCAGGGGCCACAGCCGGTGACCTCAGCACTTGCTCCCGGCCGGTACTGGTACAAAGACTCGGCCACCAACAGAATGCTGCCCACAATCCAGAAAGAGACTCAAGTCGACCGAGTCCGCACGCGTGCCACCGTTACGGGTGAGAAGACGGCCTCTTCCCGGCACAGGGCAAACAAAGATTTCTCTTCAGGACACCAGGAAGCACAGACCTCGTAAAGAACTGAACTGACAACCAGACCCCACTGGGGACTTCTGCTCTTCTGAGCACGGCGAGGCAAACAAACGGCAAGCCTCGGAACGGGGGTCTGCGTACCTGCACGTGAGAAAGGGCTTGCATGAAAAACCCCACGGAGCAAGAGCCGTCAGGACCTAACACCCAGAAGGGGAAAATGGGTGGGGAGAGACTCGAACAGAAGCGTCTTGCAGACAAGCGGCCCGTGGAGGCCTAGTCATCCCGGGTGCTCAGGAAAGAGCTCGTCAGAACCCGAGGGGCCAGCACTGGAAAGACTGACAACACGGAGCCGGCGAGGACGCCCAGCGGGTAGATGTCCTCGTGCCAGCAGGCGACTCCCGGGACCTCAGCCCCGCTGATGCCTCAACCCACTGCTGTCTCCACGGCAAGCTCTCAGAAACTCCGGACAGAGGAAGAAACGGAGCCACAGGCAATCCACAAGCCCTGGCGCAAACCCGAGGCCCCACGCAAGCCCTTGAAGTTCGTGTGCTGCGGAGACTCTGCCACACCCCTAAGTTCCAGACCTGGCAGCCCGAGCGCCCAGCATCTCCTCAGCTGAGGGGACGCCCCCTGCGGCACGGCACCCCTGCGGCACGGACGGACGGCCGTCTCACCAACCACAGGACACTTTACCTGTTTGTCTACTTTGACCTTTTGTCTCCTGTGTAGTTGCCATCAATCCGAGAGGACACAATTCCAATACCCACGCTGTAGAACAACACACTCAATTACACCGGTATTTTCTGTCAGAAGTCTATAATCCACACTACTGGGATTCACCAGTTCACAGAACCTTCATGAAGATTCTGTACTTAAAGGTGAGCTTTCTAGAAGGTGCAGCTGCGTGTCTGGAAGCCAGTACTCACCAGCACCCCGGAGCAGGCCGGCCCGCTGGGCCTCTGCGGCGGAGTAGCGGCCTACCTTGGGAACCAGGGCGGTCGGCCTCTCGCCCCCGCTGGCCGGAGCCTGCGCTCCCGGGAGGGCTGCTCAAGCCCCACTCGCACTCGGCAATGAGGTTCAGGACCGCCTCATCATCGGCGTCCATGACCAGGCACTTCTTGGCTGAGGGGTCGGCGCGCACGGCCCTGGAGCGGCGCGGTCTGCAAGGAAAAGCACACTCAGTGCCGTCGGGCAAGCCGGCATCGCGGCCCGCGTGGAAGGAAGGCGGGCGCCGCGCCAGCGGGGAGGCGCCGGTGCCCACGGAAAGCGGCTCTGGGTGCGTCCACTACAGAGGTCAGCGCGGGGCTCCCCGGGACGGTGGGGGAGGAAAAGAAGGGCATGTGACGTCACTATGCCATCCCAACACCCCAGTAGGGTCTGTCCAAGAATGACAGTTCCAGAAAGCTCCTGTTCTGAAACCCCACGTGTGCTCTCTTCCTAGCCTATCTACCACGTGATGCGTTTGATCAAAAAAGTTAAAGGGAATGGTGTTCGAAATCTTTTTACAGTAAGTGAAAATGTCTCCACACTGACTGAACATGAGGTGTTTTGGATACGACATCCTGCCGACGGTGGCCCGCCACACAGAGGTGAGCACGCACATAGGGAATCCATTTCTCACAGAGGCAGCTTCCGGAATCTCTCCACGATGATCATCTCCTACTCTGAACACTGATTTTATGACAGCTGATCATACTCTACGAAGCCAGTACTCTTCATTATTTTCTACTCCTGAGAGTTTTCCACCTCACGCAGAGGGAAGGGGACTAGGTTCTCCTTCTGGTCCGCCCAGAAACCCGGCACACTCCTGCCGCGGGGCTCTCCACAGCACCTCTGGATCACGAGGCTGCACCAGGTCATCTGCTAGGCCCTCTGAGCTCTAAATTCCGTAACAGTTCAGTCTTGAGATTGTCAAGGACAGGTAAAATATAGAATATTGCTGGAAGAAATTAAAGACATAAATAAGTGGAAACACACCCCATCTTCATGGACTGGAAGATTTTTTTGTTGTTAAAGTGTCACTACTCCCCAAAGCAACCTGCAGAACCAGTGCAATACCTATCAAAATCCTAATGACGTCTTTTACAGAAAGAGAAAAAACACAACATAAAATGCCTCTGGGACCTCAAGGGATGCCAAATGGCCAAACAATCTTGAAAAAGAAGAGTAAGCATTATGAGGCGCCTGGGTGGCTCAGTCGGTTGGTTAAGTGACCAACTTGGGCTCAGGTCATGATCTCACAGTTTGTGGGTTCGATCCCCACATTGGGCTCTGTCCTAGAGCTCGGAGCCTGGAGCCTGCTTTGGATTCCATGTCTCCCTCTCTCTCTGCCCCTCCCCAACTTGTGCTCTGTCTGTCTGTCTCTCTCTCAAAAATAAATGAACATTAAAAAAAATTTTTTTAAAGAAAGAGTAAGCATTAGAACTCAGATATAGCAGAATTGCCAACCTCATCAGACTAGGCTTTAAAACAGCCATGAGGAATAATACTAAGAAGTCTAAGAATCAAACAAGCAGACCACATTTAAGAACATGTGGGGAATTTAAGCAGAGAGATGGAACTTCTAAGCGAGAATCAAAAGGACACACTAAAGATCAAATGCGCTGCAAGGGAAATGCAGGCGCCTCTGCTGCGCTCATCAGCAGCCTGCACATGGCCCAGGGTGCGTGTCTGAGCCCAAGGAGAGCTCAACAGAATCCTCCAAAACTGAAAAACACAGAGAGAAAAATACTGAAAACACCCAGACGAGAATACTCAAGAAATGAGGACAAACCACACAAGGTGTAACATACGCTTTGTGAGAACATCAGAAGGAGAAAAAAGGAACAAAGAACATATTTAAAGTCTGAAAATTTCTGTAAATCAATGTTGGACACCAAATCACAGATCCAGGAAGCTCAGAGAACATTGGCAGAGTAAACAACCAAAAATTTACATCAAGAAAGATCATATTCAAACTAAAAAAGAAAATCAAAGAAAAAGGAAAAAAAAAGGCTGAAGTAAGGCAAAGGGAAAAGCACTTGTGCGCAGAGGAGGAGAGGAAGGAACCGTATCTGGCACCCCTCAGAAACTGCGCCGGTGGCCAGGAGTGACCCGCTGAACCCGCTGAGAGAAGGCGCTACGGCCCCAGAACCCGGTAACCCGCGAGCTCGCCCTTCCACAGCGGGGGACGAAGACCTCCCCCGACCGACAGGAACTGCATGTGCTGCCAGCAGGCCTGCCCTGATGAGAAATGTTCGGAGAAGTTCTTTAGAGAAAAGAATGGTGCAGGGTGGAGACTCAGATCCACATAGAAAGGAAGAGCACTGGGCCACGGAGGGGGGCGGGGGGCTCAGTCAGTTGAGCATCTGACTGAGGCTCAGGTCGTGATCTCACAGTTCGTGGGTTCGAGCCCCATGTCAGGTTCTGTGCTGACAGCTCGGAGCCTGGAGTCCGCTTCAGATTCTGTGTGTCCTTCTCTCTCTGCCCCTCCCCACTCACACTTTGTCTCTGTCTCTCTCTCTCAAAAATAAACATTGAAGAAAAAAGTAGAGCACTGATCTAACAGATGACAGTCTGAAGTACCAGCAACAACGTAGCATCTGATTATAGATGCCCATGTATTACACGCACTTACAGCTTATGCGTCAATGAAATCGATGACGGCACCGATCCAAGGGACAGGAAGGTGGAGGTCCGAGTGTTCTGTTAGTGGGAGGTAGTCCCACCGCCGCCGGGAAGCAGCGCAGAGTTACATAAAGAGGATCTGGATGAGCTGCGGAGTCGGCTTCGTACTCCAGGGCAACCGTTAAGAAAAGGTAAAAATTAAGTACAACTGAGATGCTAACAAACGAGACGATGGAGTGGCAGAACATGCTCGTTCAGAAGCACAAGAGGAGGAAACAAAGCAGAAGAACAGGAACAAAGAAAACAGGAATGAACACGGTGCTACTGCCGGGTCAGAGGGGAGTTCTACGGCTAGTGCTCTGAGGAGCCTCCGCACTGCTTCCCAGAGCGGCCGCACCAGTGCACACCCCCACCAGCCGTGCAGGAGGGGGCCCGTCTCTCCGCAGCCTCGCCAGCGTCCGCAGTCTCCTGACTTGTCCACTTCAGCCGCTCTGACCGGCGTGAGGCGGCACCTCAGTCAGGTCTGGACCTGCCCTTCCCTGATGCTGAGTGACGCCGAGCACCGGCGCAAGGTTATAACCTAATCAGACCACTTCTTGGAAACGTGCAATCTGCCAAAATTCACACAAAGAGAAATGGACCGTCTGAATGGACATATATTTTAAAGACATTGAATCAATAATTAACAGCCCTCTGAAACGAGGTCCAGATGGCTTCACTGCTGGATTCCACCAAACATTTAAAGGACAAAAATGATACCAATTCTCCATAATCTCTTCCAGAAGACATACAGAGAGAATACGTCCTAACTCATTCTGTGTGGCCAGCGTTATTTTAATATACAAGAAAACTATAGACCAATATCTCTCTTGAATACAGATGCAAAACTCCTCAACAAAATATTAGCAAATTGTATTCAACAACATATATAAAGAATTACATAACCACCACCAAGTGGGATTTATTCCAAATATGCAAAGCTAGGTCAACATCTGAAAGTTAATGCAATCATCACATCAAAAAACTAAAGAAAACTCATATGCTCCTATCAATAGATACAGAAAAAGCATCGACAAAATCCAACATCCATTCCTGATGAAAATAATCAGCAAACTCCGAATAGAGGGGAACTCCTCAACTAGATAAAGAACATCTACAAAGACCTGCAGGTGGCGCAAACTAGATGTTTCCTTGCTAAGGTCAGGACAGAGCAAAGGTGTCCCCTCTCAGTCCTTCTTTTCAACAGCACGCTGGAAGTCCTGGCTGACGCAGTAAGAGGAGGACAGAAAATATATACGGATTGGGAAGAAAGACAAAGCCGTCTCTGTTCACAGATACGTGAACTGTCTATGTAGAAAATCCCAAAGAATCAGGGGCGCTTGGGTGGCTCAGTCAGTTGGGCATCCGACTTCAGCTCAGGTCATGATCTCGCTGTCCAGGAGTTCAAGCCCCGTGTCGGCCTCTGTGCTGACAGCTCAGAGCCCGGAGCCTATATCAGATTCTGTGTCTCCCTCTCTCTCTCTGCTCCTCCCTCATTCAAGCTCTGTGTCTCTCAAGTAAAATAAACATTAAAAAAATAAAAAATAAAAAAAAAGAAAAGAAAATCCCAAAGAATCAACCAAAACCAAGAAGGAAAAAAACCTCCTGGAACTAACAAGCGGTTGGTTCTACGGCAAGGCTGCAAAACGCCAGTAGTTCTAAGTTTCACTGTGTGCTCCCGCCCCCCGCCAAAAGATGTGAACTCCCGATACCTCTACCTCAGAACGTGACTTTATTTGGAAATGGAGTCTTTACAGAGGTAATCAAATTAGGAGACTGGGGTGGGCCCTAGTCCAACCTGACTGGTATCTTTTGGGGAGACTGGGACACAGAAACACACACGCAGAAGGGGAGCCTGTGTGAACAGTCACAGGGAGAAGATGGCCACATAACGGGGGCTGGAGAGGTACGTCTGCAAGCCGAGGAACGCCAGAGATTCCCAGCAAACCACCAGAAGCCAGGAGAAAGCACCAGAATCATGGAGTAGATTCCCTCCTACAGCCTCCACAAAGAATCAATCCACCAACCCCTTGGTGTCAGACTTCCACGCTTCACAACTGAGCGACAACAAGCTTCTGTCATTCTAAGCCACCCGGTTTGTGGTGCTTTTACATCAGCTCTAGGAAACGAATGCACAAGGGTAACCTACGAAAGTCAACCGCTTCCTACGTACCAGTAATGAACAACTGGAATTTGAAATGAAAAAAGGCAGTTCCATCTACAGTAGTGTCAAAAAAATGACATATCTGTTTGAGGAAAACTACAAACCTCTGATCAATGAAATCAAAGAACAACGAGATAAATGGGCTCCCGGTGCTCAGAGAGAGGAAGACCTGATACTGTCTCGGCATCGATTCTTCCCAATTCAACCTACAGATTCACTGCAGTCCAGTCAACACCTCCGCAAACAGACACATTAACACGTGGGAGTAAGAGATGCAGGATAACCCACGAAATACTGAAGGAGAACAAAGTCAGGGGCCCAACACTACCGACTTGTAGCCTCACGTGGGGAAAGGGGCCCGGACACCCTGGGGAGTCTTGCTCTGTAACAGCACGAAGCCCATTCACGAGGCCCCACCTTCATGACTGAACCACCTCCCAGAGGCCCTACCTTCTCACACCATCACCTAGGGGTTAGGATTTCAACATATGAACTCGGGGGGTCACAAACATCCAGGCCATTACACAGGGTACTGGGAGCAGCTGTCCACACAGTAACTAAGCTAGTCTGGAATGGGGAGGTGAGGGGAGGGTGGCTACAGTATGTGTATCTGAGGGGAAAGGACACTCCAAGGACCTGGAATTGATCTTGAGAAATCAGAACAGGAACTGGCAAAGTATGGCCCACAATCAAATCTAGCCCACTGACTATTTTTGTAAATAAAGTTTTACTGGAACACAGTCACCCTCTTAAGTATGGCCTATGGCTGCTTTCGTGCTACAAAGGCAGAGGTCAAAAGCTGAGGAAGGGATCAATGGTTGGTCCACAGCACCAAAAATATTCACTCTCCAGCCCTTCTCAAAAAAGAATTTAGTAACCCCTACATTAGAGGAATTTATGGATGAGCTACAGCACATGGTGCAAGAAAAGGAAAACCAGCAAAAATTTCAGATGAAACAAAATGGTGCACGAGAACACACACTTCTGGCACGCTACCAGCAACGTAAACGCCGCCTACGATGTTTGCCCTTTGAAATTAACCCACAAACCACAAAGACATTTTCTGGTTTCAGAACACACTGAAACACTACCAACGATCACAGTGCACAGTTAAACACAGCGAGGGAGTGGGCAGGAGCTGGGGGGTGGCACAGAAGTGGGGGGCGGCAGGCACAGGACCTCGCTCCCCCAGCACAACCACACGCGGCACCGCCAGCACGGGCCAGAGGCGGAGAACACGGGAAGGACCATCTTCCACAGCCCGCCAGCACCGTCGTTGGGGGGAGGGCCTGGGGCCGTCGCCGTCAGCTCCCGCTCAGAGCACTCACCCCCACGAAAGGTGGTGTGTTGGTACTGTGTGGAGACAAGAAAGGAACTCAAATACGAAACAACCGCAGAAGCGAGCAGTGGCTGCCTCTGAGGGACAGGCCAAGGAGAGGCCAGGGTACCGCTTCTGAGAGGGATGGGCCCAGCGGGGACAGAGAGCCATCTCTGAGGACAGGGTGCTGTGACTTCTGATCATGAGCCTTTCACACTATTTGATTTTTACATGTTGTTCCTTTAATAAACATCTTCCGAGCGTACAACCACCAGAGAAAACGTGGACGGCCGCGGGAAAGAGCCCCTCCCCCTCCCCCGTGTTCCCGAGCCCCCGCCGGCACTGGAGCGCTTCTCCTTTCCTCCTCTGCGCGCCTGCCCTTGGAGTGGCAATCAGCACACCAAGTTTCTACCTTTTAGGTAAACATTCTACCAACAGACAGGTGTCTCTCCATGTCCAAGTACCACTTCTGCTCATACCTTCCGACTCGCAGAACAGCCGGGGAGCTCTGCTTCGAGTCCAGTGACTCCTCCGACGCGAAATGCAGCCGGGCCGCGTTCTGCTCGCTCTCTCTCACAGGACGGTCATCTAGGGAGAAGACGCCAGAGAACTAGCAAACGCACCCAAGAAGCCGGTGACAGGCCCCCAAAGACCGAGCCCCCAGGGGCACCTCCGAGCAGCCTTGAAGCACACCAGCCTCCCCCTGGGAACGGGGGCACCCCATCATCCGCGCTGCCGCCCACTGCCCGGGGCCAGCACGGCCACCCACTGTTCAGGGGCCTTCCTTCCCCTGGGGCCAGCCCAGCCACAAGCGCCCCCTGTTAAGTACTGGGTAGAAGACCCAGTAAAGGAATGCCGGGCTCTGGCGGCTACACCGGGCTTCCCAGACGCCAAGCACCGACCCGGAGCGGGCCGGCTCCTCAGACACTGCCCTGGGGGCCGCGGCTGCTGCCGGTGGGAACACAGCACACACGCGAGTTCGCTCGCAGGCACGTCTACCTTCTTCCTACGCACACTCCCGGGGCTGCACGAGGCTCCGGAACCCCACTGGGCACACCTGAGAGACCGTGCTGGAGAGTCAGTGGTGTGGCTGTGTGTCTGGGCCTAGGGTATGCCTCCTCCGATCTGGGGTTCCAACTGCCCCGACACGTGAGCCCTGAGCCTCAGAAGGCGTCTACTCACTTGTTACTCTTGGGTCTTGCCCCGGAACACCAAAGAGTAAAACGGTTCCCAATACTGAAAGTCAGTGCTTTGCGACTTCTAACTCATCCTACCACAGAACTAATGTTACAAATAGTGGTCAAGTTCCAAAGCTGCCGCCCAAAGAGCATTTAACTGAGGCGCACCCCAAAAGCACACAACTACAACAGGGGGTAAATGAGTAACAGATCAATAATCACTGGCAAAGAAGAAAACAGAAAGGTTCTGACAATCCTACAGAAGTGCTTCTGGGAGCTGGGCCCCTCTACTCTCTGCACGTGGACCAAGAGACACAACCGCCTGACAGATGCCATCTCTCGTGGCGTGGACACTCGCCCAAGGCCAACACACGGCTCCACTCACTGAGCCTTCGCTTCACTTCGGAGCCAGTTCCAAATCCCTTACACTAAGAGTATTTCTCTGGACTGTTCCACGACACATTCAAACTCAACAGAGTAAAACCAAATGCAAATGCACATCCCCCCCAATCTACACCCCCTCTGACTTTGCAACACTCTCCCAGGCCCTGAGCCCCCACCACTGCATCTCCGGACGCCCCTCACTGCTGTCCTGCCCACACTCCTCCCGGGGTCTCACCTCCTCACGTGGAATCCAGGACAGCTCCAGTCTTACTGGAGACCGTTTGGCAGAGTGAGCCTTCCAAGGGTTCCCGGACTCCCACATGACCCTGACCTTCAACTGTGTTCCTTCTGCACATCTGGAGGTGTCTTCCTTCTACCCTTTCTCCACACACCCTAAGATTCTGAAACTAAAACTTTTATAACAAAGGGCAACTAGTGATTTAAGACTAAAGATAGTAAACTGTTCCCATAATATGGATTGAAATGCCTCTGAAAAAAGAGCCAAATTCAACTATTTATAACTGGTGTAAAAAAACCAGCACATATTCCTCTTAAATATCTAAAAGTTAAACATCAAAATTCTAAGTAGGCCTGAAACTAATCGATGTGCCAGTGGGGACTGGTCAAGGAGACCCACACAGGGATGCCCACTCCTAAGTCCGGGCCCAGGCAGGTGCGGCCAAGCAGAGTGGCCGGGCTCCCCAGGGCCCAGGACCCACAGTGCAGCGGGAGCACCGGGAGGGAGGCCAGTGCACGCTCGTGTAGCAAGGTGTTCACGAGAGACTCTACCCACAGCCAGTGGGTGTGCCCACAGTATGCCCACAGCTCAGTAACCGCCACATGGAAGGACAGAGGACCAGCATCTTCCCTGACCCGCGCAGCTGTGATCTGGGTTTTACTTTGGTTTTGGTAGGTCGGCACTGGGGAGATCGAGACACCCAGATGCCCCCCAGCCTCACCAAGCAGCGCACTGGCCCCCAGGACTGGGGACACACTGGTCACTGGAGGTGGAGAACACTGCCCTTCAAGCAGACACTCCCACACCTCCACCACCCGGGACACGGCCCCCTTCACAGGAGAGGGCTGAGCGCACGGGGCTCCTTCTCCATGCTCCACGTGCCCTGAGGCTCACACTCAAGCTCCTTCCCTGGAGGTACAACACGGGGGAGCATCAGCAGTGTCACTGGCCACAGTGCTCATGGCAAAGACAACTCCTGGTATCTGGGCAGGTGGGTGGGAAGGTGTCACTACGGAAGGCCTCCCCAAGCAGGACCCTCTCAGCTGATATGGCCACTGGGCACCCTGGGAGTGCCTGCAAGCCTGACACAAAGATCATTTTTAGGGACATGGGCCACTAAGCCAGTGGGGAGCTATACCCACCAAGGGGACCTCACTCCCGCCCATCCCTATCACCTGGGGGAGGGGAGGCACATGAACCTCTCTTCCTATATCCTTCCAGGCGGATGTGAAACCAGGTAAAACCCACTAGGAAGTGGAGGGCCGGAAAGGGACAGAGAAAGCTGGCCCACATGGGTGCTCACGGCCTCTGCAGCAGGTGTCTGCGGCCAGAGCTCCTGGCCATCCTCCTAGGCAGCGGCTCCCACAAGACTCATGCTGGGAGACGCAGAGACTCAACCAGGAGGGTAGGAAGTCAACTTCTGAGAGCAAAGAGCACCTATCAGTGCTCCCGTGAGCAACGGCACGAGCACAGCTGTGGCGCCTACCCAGCTGCCTGAGCTTCGGGAGCATGCGCACCACAAAGAGGCGGTACTCAGATTCGTTCTTCACCACAGGGTTCAGCCGAAAGTCCACGTCGGTGAGCTGCGTCAAGGAGTGGAGCGGAAGCACATCAGCTAACGAGGAGATGCAGTTGTAGTAGAGGTTGAGACTTTCTAGTGCGGTCAGGTACTGAATGCCCTGCCAACGGGGCAAAATGCAGTGTTAGTTTATGCTTTCAAAAATGAGCGGGCAGATGGGCCATCAATACGAACCGATACCAAACTAACAGAGGCACCCGCCGGGACTCCATGGCACCCGCCAGGAGCAACACAAAGGTGGAAGGTGTTCCAGCCGGGCCGGTTCGAAATACCACGGCTGCAGCAGCGCTGCCTACGAGGACAGACCGCATCTAAGGAGTTCTCACAATTTCATTTAATCCGCACACCACCCCTCCCAGTAAGAACTGTCGCTGCAGATGAGAAAACAGCCGGGGGACGCTGAGCCGGGAGGCAGCCCTGTGGCGTACCCTGGACTGAAGCTCCTGGGTGGCGCTGACCAGGCACTGCCCAGGGTCCGGGCTCCCTCTCTACCGCGAGGCAGGAGCCCCCTCTCCAGGAAGTCGTGAGCAGGGTTCACTAAACCCCCAGCCTGCCATCAGCATGTGATTTCTCACTTGCTCACCAGGGCCAAGGGCAGGACGCCACCAAGAGTCAGGCTATTGTAATACCCAAGATTTCTTTATCGCCCCCAAAAACCAGAGACTGCCCAGGGAGACCGAGTCACGCATGCAAAAGCAAAGGGCGGTTTTATTACGGGCTTAGGCTGGCCGAGTCTCAGCTCGGGCTCACAGACTTCACCGGCGCAGCGGATCCGCGCTGAGAGCCCCGAACAAAGGGGGGCAGGGCTTTTATGAGTTTGGGAAGGGGGAGTTACAGGAAATACAGTGATCCAATCATTATTATACAATATTATTGACAGCAGGTTTAACCATTCACCTTGCCCAGAGTATTTGTTACTTTTGGCGGGACCCAATCACAACATCCAGAGTATTGACCAATCACAGAGTGGGCCCAGGACCCTCACTCACGTAGGGCGTGACTAGTCTTAGCCTCCATCTTTAGGCCCGCCCTTAGGAATGTTAAAGGTGTTAGCTGGCCTTTCCTGATTGGGTGGTACAAGGGTGGTCCCTCCTTCCTCGGGCAGTGTGTGCCCTTCTAGTGTCTCATGGAGTCAGTTTCAGACCTGCTTCCTTACACTATAAACAGATGTGAGATGCAAAACGTCGATGAAGAAAACAGAGCTGAGACAGGGATGGACAGTGACCAGCACACAAACACTAGCCTTTCGGGCCTTATTTACAACGAACACAAGAAGAACAACGCAATATTTGCAAGCATCGTTTCGCATACAATCTACGTGTATGATAAGCATAGTTATAATACATACTGCTACGGATAGCAATAAAAGTTCTTTTAGGAAACAAACCTAAAACTTACCTCTAGACTCACCAAGGAGTTACGAGAGAGGTCTAAAGATTTTAGGCCTGTTAAATTCATCAAAGAATTTCCTAGGTGAGTAATCTTTTCTTGGTAAGTTCCGGGAATCGATAATGACCGAAGTTCAGCTAAGAATAGAAAAATCATGAGATTTTAACCTTCCTTTTCAGTGAAAATATATGCCTGTAACAAGAATGAGCTACAGCAACCTCAGAATCTGAAAACGTCACAAAAGCAATGCACCTCCAAGTCTGGCACTGATACTACAAGGGAGCCACGTGCGAGGTTTCAGCTCACAGTTACCTGCAAATCATCTGCAAGCCAGTGGGGGCCCTGCTCCCCACCCCCCCGCTGCTCCCCCCAGACGCTCGCCCACCAGGAATGCCCTCCCCGCGGGGCTCCCACGTGGACTCCGGGCGGCCTCACTCTGGCGCCTGCGGATCCTCCACGCAGGGATGGCAATCTGAAACCCGAGGGTCAGTCAGCCTGACCGCTCCGGCCAGTTCCAGGCGAGGGCACAGTGTGCGCTCTGTGCGCCACACGCCTCTCTGTGACACGCTCAACAAGCGGCCATTAAATGAATGTCGCTACAAAAATAAGTCTCAGTAATCAAAAAGGCAGTTTGGGTCTGAGCACTCTAGCACTTTCCCAGGAACAGTTATGTTTTAAAACATACCTTAATTAAATTTAAAATTGATCTGTGGGCTTCCGTTTCCAGACAAGACATGGTAGGCCCATCTCACCCTACCCCTACTCAGGTACTGCACCCAAAACAATCTATGAGTCAAGCAGCAGCCAAGTCTGGAGGGCGGGGAACAGAAGGCCAGCTGTCTCGGGGCCCCAAGAAAACAGTCCAGCAGTGAGGGCTCGGTGCTGGTGTGGCGTCTGTTTCGTCTCCCATATGTCCCCACATGAGTGCCAAAGAAGCTGGCGACATACAAACACCATGGACACTGACTGAAAAATAAGGACAAGCCTGCTGCCCACGGTGGAAGAACCAGGAAGGGGTGGCCCTGGAGGACAGACCCCTGACATCAGCCCCACTCTAGCTCAAGAGCCGGCGGGGGTAGAAAACGCACCGCACCCCTGGCCTTGCGCAGCGGCCGGCCCTGCGACGGGCAGAGGACGCGGACGACGCGGTGGCTGCAAGGAGGTGGCCCGCAGGCACCTGCAGGGGCCCGGCCGCCACCTCAGCACCACGGCAGCGCCCACTGGGTGCCGTTAATGCGTAACAAGATTCAAATGAGAAACGGAGACCCTCAGTATCCAAAATGTCCGTGACACAACAAAACAATGACCAAAACCTGAAAAAAAATCTCAATTTAAATAGAAAAACAATCGACCCCAACACTGAGCCAACAGAAGTCAGAATTATTTAACAATTTTAAAGCAATACTTTAGTGAACAATTATGAACACTCCTGAAATAAATGATAAAACAGGAAGTCTTGGCAAAAATCCCCATAAGATATAAAGAAGAAAAAAACAGAAATTTCAGAAACATAAAATATAATAACCGAAACAAAATTACCACACAGAAGCAGCTCAGTAAACAGCAGGGAGATAACAGAAGAAAAAAATTC
Source organism: Suricata suricatta (assembly GCF_006229205.1). Classification (NCBI taxonomy): domain Eukaryota; kingdom Metazoa; phylum Chordata; class Mammalia; order Carnivora; family Herpestidae; genus Suricata; species Suricata suricatta. The sequence goes on from NC_043705.1 coordinate 147,454,480, forward strand.
AAAGAGTGAAGGCAAAGATTGATCAAAACTGTCCTATCTAACCAGCAGAGAGAAAAAAGACTTAAAAAAAGAAGTGAAAGAAAGAAAGAAAGAAAGCGAGCAAACAGAGCCTCCGGGGCCCATAGAAAAAGAAATGTAACATTTCTGTCATGAGTTCCCATCCAGTCCCAATTAGAGTTTGAAGAAGAGAACAATAGTATGACTAAGAAAAAAATGTTTAACAATTAAGAAATAATGGCTGAAAATTTACTAAATTTGGCAAAAGACATAAAGCTACATATTCAAGAAGTTGAAAAAACCCCAAACAGAATAGACTAAGAAAAAAAAAAGAAAAAGCATGTCCAAATGCACCAGAAATAAACTTCTAAAATCTAAAAACAGTGAAAGAGGGGCGCCTGGGTGGCTCAGTCGGTTAAGCATCCGACTTCGGCTCAGGTCATGATCTCACAGTCCGTGGGTTCAAGCCCTGCATCGGGCTCTGTGCTGACAGTTCAGAGCCTGGAGCCTGCTTCGGACTCTGTGTCTCCCTCTCTCTTGGCCCCTCTACGCTCACACTCTGTTTCTCTCAAAAATAAACATTAAAAATAAATAAATAAAAACAGTGACGGAATCTTGAAAGCAACCAGAAAGAAAAGGCATTGCCCTTAGAGGAAAAAGTAAGTCACGAGGCAGGGGACCACCCTTCAGAACCAAGGAGGTCTGACGGAAGGAGAGCCCCATTTTCCAAGTGCTGAAAGAAAAGAACTTTCAATCCCAAAATCTGTACCCAGCAAAAACAATCTTAAGCACTGAGGTGAAATAAAGATATTTTCAAATGAAGAAACACAGAGGCAATCTGTCATCAGCACACCTGCCCTATGGAAACTGCTACAAAAAACTCTTCAAATATATAGGAAGGATAAAAGAAGAAAATCTGGATCATCAGAAATGAAAGAATAATGAAATAAGGTAAAAATGTCTCAAGTTATTTAAAATTTTGGATGACTGTAAAAGAAAAAAATGATTAATGTGGTTCTCAAGGTATGCAAAGAAGATATTTAAGATTACTAAATTATAAAGGACAATACAACCAAAGGACACCCTGGTAAGGTTTCTACATATCACTGAAAGGTGTAAAAGGTCCACACAAGTAGACTGTGTTAAATTACATAAATACACTATAACTTATAGAGCAACCACTAAAAAAGCTATAAAAAGAGATATGCTCAAAAATATAATAGAGAAGTCAAAATGGAACACTAACAAAATACTCAAACCACAGGAAGACAGGAAAAGGGAAACAAAAGAAAAAGGAATGAACAGAAAACAAATAATAAAATGGCATACTTCCAACTATCCTACATTAACAATTCCATTAAATGTAAATGGTCTAAACACATTATAAAAAAGGGACTGGCAAAGTAAATAAAAATGAACCAACCATATATTGTCTACAAGAACCTCACTGCAAATATAATAAGGTAAGCTTAAAGACTACATAGTAAATAGAGGGGAAAGATATGCCTTGCAAACGTGAATCCAAAGACTGCTGCAGTGGCTACACTAGTGGATGTCTCAACACAGAAAATTATCAGGAGCAAAGAGCGACAGTACATATGTTACAAGGGTCACCCCAAACCCTAAATACGTAAGCATAGCTCCAAAACATATGAAGTGAAACAGAAATAGACAAATCCATAATTACAGTTACGGACTTCAACACTTCCCTCCCAGTAATTAATACAACCAGTGACAGAAAGATCAACAAAGATACAGAGGAATTGAACCTCTTCACCAGCCAACAGGATCTAATTGATATTTACATAATACTCCACTCAACAACAGAGTACGCTTCTTTTCTGGTGCACTTGGAACATTCACCAATACAAACCAGATCCTGGACCAAAATCAAACCTCAACAAATTTAAAAGAACTAAAATCACAGAGTATGTACTCTGACCATAATGGCATCACACTACAATCAATAACAGAAGGGGAAAAAAGAGAGAATCTCCAAACAATGAGAAAACACACTCCCACACAATCCACAGGTCAAAGAAGTCTCCAGGAAAACCTAAAATGCTCTGAGCTTAATGAAAATGAAAGTATAACAAAATTTGTGAATGCAGCTAAAGCTGTGCTTAGAGGAAAATTTACATTACTAAATTAAAAAGTATCAAATCAATAATCTGAACTCTCACCTCCAGAACCTACAAGAGAAAAGTAAATGCAAAGTGAGCAGACGAAATAATAAAGAACAGAATAAATAAAACTTGAAACTAGGAAACAATGGCGAAAAACCCCCGAAAGCTGACTCACTGAAAAGGTGAATACAATTGACAAACCTTTACCAAGTCTAAAATCGAACACGGAAATCACAATATCAGGGATGGAGAAAGGTCACCACCACGGACACCAAACAGTTAACAGGCTGGTAAGGGACTAAACAACTCTACACACATAAGTTCAACAACTTCCATGAGAACAATCAATTTTACAAATCCCAACCATAACTCACCCAAGAAGAAACCGGTAAGAAGAGTTTTACAACAGACAGAGAAACTGAATGTATAATTTAAAAGCTTCAAACACAGGGGCGCCCGGTGGCTCAGGTCATGATCTCGGGGTTTGAGTTCCAGCCCCACACGCGCCTGCTGCCGCCAGTGCAGAGCCTGCTTCCCATCCAGTCCCCCTCCCTCCCTCTCAAAACTAAACGTCAAAAAAAAAAGGCTTCAAGGCCTCTGTGGTCTCCGCGGAAAATTCCAACAAGGAAGACTCAGCAACACTTCTACACAACGTCTTCTAGAAAACACACGAGGAAGCGACACTTCCCAACGTACTTCGGGGGCTCGGCGTGCGGCTGATGCCCAAACCAGAGAAAATCAGGGCAGAAAGAAACCCCGCGGCCAATGTCCCCGTGAGACCAGGACGCAGCAGAGAACGGTGCAGCCGGAGCGGAGGGCACGTTTTCCCAGAATGAAGACTGCGGGTTCAAGGGTATTTTCAAAGCCAACCTAACACCGCCCCATTTACCGGTGAAAGGAACCCCCCACCACCCTGGGTCCCCCACCCCACTACGGTCCCCGCGCTCCACCTCGAGCCCCCAGCCCCACTCGGGCCCCCGCGCGCCCACCCCACTCCCCCCGCCACCTCACACCCCGCCTTCGACGGTTCGGGAAGACGCAGCCCAGGTGCCGCGTCTCTCGCCGGACCCCGTCCGCCGACCCCGCGGCGGGAAGCTCGCGCGGTCAGCCTGCCTGCGGTCACCGCCACGCACCCAGGTCGCGGTGAGGCGCCAGGCCGCTCCTCTCCCGGATCTTCTCTTCACACAGAACCAGCAGCGGGCCAGCAGGCGCCATACTTTCAAACGGCACGCACCTGTGCCCGCGCCTGCGCAGTGGGGCCGCCGCGGAGCCGCGAGGGGCGGGGCGAGGGCGGGGCGAGGGGCGGGGCGAGTCTGAGCTCGCCTCTGCGCTCCCTTCACTGGGAGCAGTGCCCTCCCCAGGAAAGCCGGCCAGGCAGTGGGGACCCTGACTCACCTGGAGACCCCGCACGTGGGGTTCACTTGGAGGCAGCCAGTGATGTCTGGGGTCCGAGCTTGTGGCTTTCCCTCGGACTCTGAGGTTCGTGGCATGTGCGTCCCTCTAGGACCTTTGAGCGTCAGGAGGAGCATTTAAGATCTGCAGGGTTTAGGGAAGACCAGGTTCCAGGTCCGAATCTGCCCCAACCAGCGAGATCCCTCCTCCATCTCCTGGTGTCGGGGAACACCCCTGCTGCCCCTCGCCCCAGATGTGACCGAATTGTTGGCATGTCACTGCCTGGGTGGTGGTGTAGGGGTGTAGGAGATGAGTATGGGGGGTGTACACAGGGTGGTGGAGTACAGGGTACCCCATCTCTGCTAAGCAGTGCAGAGTTTCAAACCCCGCGCACTGGGCCCTTGTGCTGCCCCGTCATTTGCTGAGACTGGCGTTCAGTAATACTTTAAGATTGTCCTGTGACTCTGATAAAGATTCCATTCTAGGTATTGTTTGTGCTTGCCTTTCTACAGATCTGGACACATCCCAGGCCCAGTGTGTGGTCCCCGCACCAGGTCCACTGAGTGGAACTTTGTGGAGACAGGACACTTAGAAACAGTGAACCAACGTCCTGCTTCAGAAGCAAAGAAAGGTGAACAAAAGGCTTCAGTTGGCCCCAGCCCGAGGGAAGTAGCCTGTCAGGGCCCAGCCCCCACTCCAGACACCCTCTGCTTCCTCCTACAGGTGGTCCCGCGGGCTGGAGAGTGAGCCTCTGCACGGTCCTGCGGGACAGCACCACAGGGGGTCCGCTTCTGCCGTCATGAACACCAAGAACACTTCGAAACCGTTTTCTGCTTCCCCGAGTATTGCGTGTTCATTGAAGAAAAGATGCAAAACACAGAGGCAAAGATGAAGTATTCCAGCACACAGAGAAAACCCCTGTTAACGTGTTCACACATACCTTCGAGAGTGTTTTCCAAGCCTGTGTATGTCTAACAACAACGAGACTATGTGGAGTATTCCCGTATGTATATGCACATATATATTTTACTTCATTTGAACTCTTTATGTCACTAAATATTCCTCAACATCATTTGTTAATGATCATGTTTATTTATTTTGAGAGAGAGATAGCATGAGTGGGGGAGGGCTAGAGAGACGAAGGGGGACAGAGGAATGTGGGGCTCAAAATCATGAACCATGAGATCATGACCTGAGCTGAAGTTGATGCTTCACCAGCTGAGCCACACTAGTGTCCCTAAACATGCATTTTAGTGGATGGCTAGATCACACGCCAAACCCAGGCTTAGCTAACCCATCCTCTATGCCTGTTGCCACTTCCTTACAGGGCTAAGTCTAGTGGAATATTGTTTTGAAGTTCCTCCTGGGGTTCTTTGGATGGAGCCAGGAGCGTCGGAGCCTAGAACTGGCACCATGAAACCATAGAGCAGGAAGAATCTAGAAGGGGAGGCAGGGACTGCCCAAACCCTAGCCCATGTAGCCCCCACTCACGCCCAGGGAGACAGCGGGAAACTCCATGGCGCTGGCACAACTGACCACATTGAACTGGGTTTCACCAAACTGAGTCTCTGGCAGGTGTGGGAAAACCCCGGAGGGAGCACAGCCTTGTCCCAGCTCAGCACCTGTGCTTCCAGACGCCCAAGGAAGCTGCCTTCCAACCCTGGGGATGCCTTTATCCAGCTCCTCGTGAGGTCCCAACTGCCCAGGGAGGTTAAAACCTGCAGAGTGTGCTTGTGGCCAGTGCAGGGGGCTTCATGGAGAAGCTTTGGGGGAGCCCAGATGGCTATGCATTGAACACAGGGGTGGACGTCCCCCTTGTGCACTGAGCTCTCTACTGCATGCAGCTCTCCACAGCTTTCTAGAACATTCCAGGGAGGCTTCCAGGCCTCTCAGCCTCAATTCCCATCCTGTAGGCAGCAACCCCGGGGTCAGTTCATCCCTAGAGATGAGACCAAGCTGAGGGTGTGCCCGTGTCCAGTGGGCTGGGATGTCTGGACTTTTCCTAAACTATGACAGTTCTTGCCAGGAAAGGGGTGGGGCTGGGAGGAGACCTGCAATGTGCTCAAAAGCTCCCATTTTCCCCAAGAAAGAGGAGCTCACCGCAGCCCAGGGAGCCAGAGTGGCTGAGGGATGCTCGCTGTGTGCCCCTGAGGTGTTCTGCTAGCTACTCTGAGGTGCCCCCTCCCCATCCTGTGAAGTCAGCCAGCACCATGTTATTTCACTGGCACGGAAAGAGAGTGACCACCTGCGTGCAGTCTGACTGGAAATCAAAGTCACACTAGAGCACAGGCTCGACCCCTGCGCCCCTGCACCAGGTCCACCCAACACAGGGGCCCCTGTGGGGCGAGGACGAGCCCAGCCAGCCAGTCTCCAGTGAGTCCACTAGACTCGCACGTGTGCCCACGGTCACACTCCCTCACACACACAGCCTTCCCCAGCTGGGTGGTGGAACCCACCCTTGGCCAGGCTTGAAGCACCTCCCAGACAGAGTGGGTGCCCTGCAAACACACCTCATCCAGAGACTTCATGGAATGTGCCTGTGGTCTGGTGCTGCCACGGGTGTTTCCTGAGGGCCACGTCGGGAGGGAGGGAGGAGCAGGCAGCCCACTGGGCACGGCCCTCCCCGCCTCCCAGCAGCTCCTCCTCCTGAAAAAGAAGCATCAAATTGAGGGCTGGCTTGTCCTCACCCGAGAACCCCCGAGCCCAGCCCCTGCCATATTTCCCACAGCAAGAGCAGCGTCACTACCTGTGCATTGTCCATACGTCATTTTGCCAACCAACCTCTCTCCTGGGAGAAAAGTGAGATGGAGACCCCTTCTGCGCTGGTTCAAGGTGAAGTCTCAAGGGTAGTTTTGGGGGCTCGTGTTAGCACGCTAACCTCGCACCTGGCTAATCATAACACGGAGAAGGGGTGGTGCTGCTTCTGCCCCGGCCGGTCCATGCAGCCAGCAGCGTGGAGGCGGTGGGGGCTCTCCAGGCCGGTGAGTGCGGCAGCCGTGGCTCCGGGCCGGGAGCAAGTCCAGCTGTGTGGACTTTACTCACTGCATGTGACTCTGCCCCTCATTTCCGGGAAGGTGAGAGTCCAGGCCTCCGCTGGGGGAACGAGTTCCTCGGAGCAGGAAAATGCGCCCCCCGGGGAGCGTGGAGCAAGGGTTTTGTCTCACCCAGGAGCCTGGCAAAATTCTCCCTGCTTCAGGCGTCAGATGTGATACCAGGCCCCTGGGAAACACAAGCCAGATTCGTCACGCAGGTCCGGCTCAGCTTTGCTGCCAGCAACCGCATCTCTGTCCAGATTCTTGGCCACAGCTCAGCTCCCCTGAGGCTGCTGTGATCCGTGCCCGTCTGTGTCCAGCTGGAAACCCCTGCTTCCACACCCCACCTTCCGAGCCCAGGGAGCTTTCCCCAGTCCAGGAATCTCTGTCTGCGGGCTGGGCACCCTGTGTCCCTGAACCACCCCTGTTCCTTGCCTTGAACACAGTTGTGATGGCTGGGGTTGCAGCAGTTATTTGGGGACCACGAGGGGGAAAGTTGGCACCGCAGAGGTGCTTGGCCTGGGCTGCAAACCAATGGCAGTCCCAGCTGCCTCTCGCCTTCTCTCTGCGAGGAGACACCAGTGTGCAGGGGCCTGCCACCGTCAGGTGCATTCCCAGCCAGTGCTGGTGCCGTAGGCCATGCCGCATGCTGAGTATGCGGTCATGAATATTCATAAGACATGGTAGTCTGCAAGGCAGACGTGGTGGGGCCCCCTTTCTGCCTGGGGGAGAAGGCCAGGCTCCCAGAAGAGGGGTAGAGGGGACGTGGAGGTGGGTGTTGCCAGCAGAGGAGTGGGGAGCAAGAGCGCCTGCTGTGCCCCAAGACTCAGTCAGAGAGGAAGAGCCTGACATGACTCTCCCTCTGCTCAGGGGTTGAGCTCCGTTCCAACCTGGTCAGGTCCAGGCGGTTTGTGTAGATGATGGAGCAGATGAGGGCAAAGTACAAACAGACACCGGAAACCACAAAGGGAGTGAGAACCCCCCTGGCCAGGCCCCCTGCCCCTCATGCGTGGCCGCCCATAGTTCAGACGCACAGCGAGCAGCCTCCCGGAGCAAGGGTGACACTCACCGCCACGGGGGCTGCCCAGAATAGAGCAAGGGCGGGAGGTCTTGCCTACAAAGAGCTTCCAGTTTATCTGATAGCGTGTACCTGAAAAGGCTATTCTGGGAAAACTTTTATAAAACTAGAAATCCTCCTCTCTCCCCTCAACAAAATCCATGTAAAATCACTCAAACCTCAATGCTTTCTATGGCAAAAGATGAAATTAATTCAAGGATCTTGGGAGGAGTTTGTCCTGGATTCTCTGGAGGGCCCTACATGCAATCACATCAAAGAAGAGAAGACACGGAGAGACACACGCTCTGGACCCATGTGACGAGGGGGGCAGCGGTTGTAGGGACGCCCGGGGCACCAGGGGCTGAAAGAGGCAGGAAGGAGCCTCCCAGGAGCCTCCAGAGGGAGCACAGACCCCCACCTGTGGCTTGACCTCAGCCTTCCGGCCCCAGAGCAGGAGAGAGTAGTTTTGTGTTGTTTTAAGCCATGAGTCTGTGATGAATGCTTGCAGCGGCCACAGGAAACTAATTGATACATATACCAAATTCGATAGTGTATCGAAATACAAAATGACCTCAGAAGTTGCCTTGATCAGCCCCTTCATATGTAGAAAACTGATTTTTGCAGATGTGAAATGTCCTACCTAAGCTCCCAAGATGGCCAGTTGTCTTTACTTTTGAGGACACTGCTCCGTGGTGCTCTTGTCCAGGCTGCCTGTTGTAGGGAGGAAGATGGTTCCACGGGGCCCCGCGTCCTCCCACATCTCAGGAGAGCCTGGGCAGAGCGGGGAGACCACGCCCCGGACCAGCATCCCGGACATTGGGCAATAGGACCAACTTTGGGACAGAGCAGAGCCGTCCTCAGAGGAGGCTGAGCAGCAGGCCCCACCAGGGCTGATCCCCCGTGTTGGGCCCTGGCAGGTGGTTGCATGTGTCGTCTTGGTCGGTAGCCATGAGGACCTCACGTGGTGCCACAGGACAAAAGATCCACTCTCCCACATCCATTTTAGAGGTGAGTGAACTGAGGCTCGAAGGAGTCATGAAACTTGCCCAGATCCAAACCCCGTTCTGCTTCCGGACCTCAGCTCGTGGCCGCTGATGGAGGCCACCTCCCAACGAGACCCCTGGGAGGCAGCGAGGGTCACGCGGGGGCCACCTTACGCCACTCTCCTCAGGACTCCGGGAAAGACCGGAGTTGTCTCCTGTGGCTTATACATTGTTTTCTGTACTTCTTTAACTGCCAAAACCCATTTTCAGAACTCAATCCCTGTAAATACTTTTTCAAAGCTCCCTTTTCAGTCTCAAGGAGCAGGAAGCAGTATGCTTTTAAAAACCAATTAGCCACACATTTTTGCTCATTAAATAAATATTTTTTCTTTGGACCCAAAGGACATTTCAGTCACACGGAACAATGAGGCTGACTCACCTGTTTGCGGCTCTAAGCCCCTTTTCACCCGGGACCGTTGGAGTCCCTGCAAGGTCTCCACCGGGGCCCTGCGCGGGGCCGGCCTCGACCCACAGATACACACACACCTGAATTCTCACCCATTTCTCAGGTGTCGGGAAACTGGCTTTGATAAACCAGGAACACTACAGAGGGACGTGCGGCAGGGCACGGCCTGCAGAGCAAAGTAACAGGGAGGTGAAATGAGCCGACAGGACCTCCAAGACAGGTGCGCCCTGGAGCCCCCTGGGTGCTCCAGCCTGTCCGCCAGCCCTGAACCCCCTTGCCTCCTGACACGTCTCCTCCGTGGCTGGTTGTACCACAGAAGACAGGTGGGTGAGGCCAGTTTCCTTCCGTGGAAGGAGCCTCCATTCTCCCATTGGACAGATGTTCATTGAGTGCTTGTTCTAGGTGCTGGGCACACAGTGCACCTTTGTTTCCAGTGAGCAGAGGCCAGAACGTGGCACCAGGAAGTGCTACAGTGTGCCATAAGGTGAACTGTGCTGTGGAAACGAGAGAGGGAAACAGAATGGGAGCACGGGGCTAGGCCGTTGTGGTTTTGAATGAATGTGCGCAGGACAGACCTACTCAGGAGGCGGTGTTTATACAGAGACCTGTCCACACCAGGGCTGGCTGGAAACTCCGGGGACGCTGCAGGACGGCCTCTGAGCATCGCAGGAGAGCCGGGTCCTCATCTAGGTGCTCCCTGGGGGGTGGGTGCTCCTGGGTCAGCTGGGCGGCTCACTGACTCAGCCCCCACTGGCCAGCATCAGCCCCTCCCAAAGCCAAAGTGCCAAGTGAGAATTTGTCCTCGTCCTTTCCACACCGACTTCGCACCCAGGATTGTACCTCTGCTGTTCTGCTGGCCTCCACTGAATCTGCTTCCCCTTGATCATCTGCGCACTTGGTCTCCATGTTGATGTGGACCCACAGGACACCAGGCCAAATTGTACACAAAACGTATTTCATTTAGTTTTCTTACATAAATGTCACATCAGTTATTTATTTTTAAATGTTTGTTTATTTTGAGAGAGAGAGAACATTTGTGCAAGTGGGAAAGGGCAGAGAGAGAGAGGGAGAAAGAGAATCCTAAGCAGGCTCCATGCTGTCAACACAGAGCCTGATGCAGGGCTCTATTTCAGACCCTGGGACCATGACCTGAGCCAAGATCAAGGGTTGGACACTCCACCAACTGAGCCACTCAGGTACCCCTGTCACATCAGTTATTCAAATAGTCAACCGGTAAGTTTATACACTTGTGTAGAAATAACTGTAGGTATTGGAAGAGTAAATAAAGATTTGGAACCTAACCCCAAAGCAGCAGAATAGGCAAGTAACTGAAATACATGAGTGTCTTCTGATTTGTAGCAGCTCCCGGTTTAGTTGTTCACACCCATAAGCCGATTTATTATCTTTGGTAATATGACTTGGATTCCTACTTCTGGAAGTAAACTTAGAAAGGACCCAGGGGATCATCTCTAACCCACACTCAAGGTTGTGTGCCATTACATTCAGCCAGCACATCGGAAGACCAAACTAGAAAATCAGTGAAACCCACGATGTAAAAGGAGCCGGAGAGAAGCCAGTGGTAGAAGCTACGGAAGAGCAGCCAGTCACTTCTCGAGGAAAGAAAGTCAGAGTGTCTTCTCTTTTTTCCAGAAGGTAATGGAGTGACATATTTAAGAAAACCAAGGAGAGAGCATCCAGGCCACGGGCCCTATTCCCTGCGCAGCTGACCCCCAGTGGTAACAGAAGGGCCGCAGACAAACCCAGACCCCCCCCCCCCCAACTGAAGTGGGTGCGCGTGCACAGCCAGCATTGCCTTAGGGGCTGGACGGTGAGAATTTTAAGCTCTATGGCCAAGAGGCAGATTGAAGATATTATAAGGATGCTACTTAACCACTGAAAACATAAAAAAACTCTTCTTCCTCGGGACTTAGAGAGACAGGTGTGGGGCTGGATTTCGCCAGGAGCCACGGTTTGCTGAGCTCTGTGCTGAAGAACTAGCCTCAGACGACCAGCTCAGCGGGGAGACATCAACTACAGAATCCAGAATCTGCCTTTGGAGTCAAGATTCTAAACATAGAATTTGGAATTCAGAATCTGAACCCGGAACATAAACTGACAACTTAGAAACAGCTTCCAAAATGAGAATCAAAAGTATAAGGTGAGATGTTAGTTGCCAACACTGACAACATTTCTGAAACTTTAAAATGTATACTCTTTCCTTTTCATTTTAATTTGGTTCATTAATTGATATGCATATCATAAAACTTACTTTTTTCTAATAAAGTTAACCGACCAGGACACAAAGTAATTTCATCACGCCAGGAACTTCCTTCTGGCTCCCCTGGTGGAGTCAGACCCTTCTGCCGCCACAAACTCCTGGAAATTCGCGTCTTTCTCCATCTCTGAAGTTTTATTTTTTGTGAAGTGTCACAAAAAATGAGCCTTTTTAGACTGGTCTCATTCGCCCAGGTGTGTCCGTGGCTTCATCCAAGTTGTTACACAAACGCAGTTAGCTCCTTTTGTTGCCGGTGGTGCCTCCTTGTGGGGGTGTCCGCACTTTGCCCGTGCACCTGTGGGACACTCAGCTGTTTCCAGTTTGGAGTGATTATGAATAGAGCTGCTATATATTTTTTTTTTTACTGTTTTTATTTATTTTAGAGAGGGAGAGAGACAGCATGAGCAGGGGAGGGTCAGAGAGGGAGGGAGACACAGAATCTGAAGACAGGCTCCAGGCTCTGAGCTGTCAGCACAGAGCCTGATGCGGGGCTCGAACCCACGTGCCGTGAGATCATGACCTGAGCCGAAGTCGGACGCTTAACCGACTGAGCCACCCAGGCGCCCCTGAATAGAGCTGCTATAAATAGTCGTGCACAGATTTTTCTGTGAGATGTTTTCACTTCTCTGGGGATGGGACCGCGGAATCTCATGGCAGGCAGTGTTCAACTTTAAAAGAAACTGCCACT
>NC_043705.1:147466595-147480727 GCF_006229205.1 Suricata suricatta
TTTTTTTTAAAGCTTATTTATGTGTTTTGAGAGAGAAAGAGAATGCAAACAGGGGAGGGGTAGAGAGAGACTCCCAAGAAGGCTCTGCACTGTCAGCACAGAGCCTGATGTGGGGCTTGAACCCACAAACCATGAGATCATGACCTGAGGCTTAACCCACTGAGCCACACAGGTACCCTGCCTTCATAGTAAGTCTTAAAACCAGATAATATGAGTTCTCCAAACTTGCTCTTGTATATTAAAATTGATTTAGCTCATCTGGCCCCTTGCCTTTCCATGCCTATCTAGAAAAAAAACGTGTTGGGATTTTTATTGTAATTGCATTAAACCTATAGATCACGTTGGGGGGTAATTGGCATTTTTACCGTGTTAAGTTTTCCAGTCAATGAACACGTTACAGCTCTCCTCGAGAGTCTCCTTTGGTTGCTTTCATCAGCGCACAGTCGTCGTCAGCATAGAGGCCTCGTTCGTGTGCTGTTAAGTGGAGGCATATTTCATTTTCTCCGGAGCAATTGTGAATGGCACGGAGCTATAAGTCTCAGTCTCCACAGGCCCAGTCTCAGTGTAGAAAGTGTGATTTATGAGTATTGATCTGGTACTCTGTGACCTCGCTAAACTTGCTTATTAGCTCTGAATATCTTGTTTTATTTTATAAACTCCTTGGATTTTCCTACCCAAACAATTATAACATCTGCAAATAGAGATGGTCTTATTCCTTCCCCATCTGTATGCCTTTATCTTGCTTTATCCTTACCTTGCCTTCTCCCCAAACACGATGTTGGGAAGGGGTGGGAAGAGCATGTGTACTTTTCTTATTCCAGATCTTAGGGAGAACCTGTTCAGTTCTTTGCCATTAAGTATTTGAGCTATAGATATTTTTTATTATTATTTTAGAGTGAGAGAGAACATGAGTGGGGGAGAAAGGAAGAGGGAGAGAGAGAGAGAGAGAGAGAGAGAGAGAGAGAGAGAGAGAGAGAATCTCAAGCAGGCTCCATGCTCAGCATGGAGGCTGACACAGGGCTCGATCTCATGAACCTGGGATCATTAGCTGCACTGAAATCGAGAGTCGGATACACAATCAACTGAGCCACCTACGCACCCGGCGGTAGACCTCCTAATAGATGCCTTTATCAGACTAAAGAAGTTCCCTTCTAGTTTGCTGAGAGTTCTTGCCATGAATGAATCTTGAAGTTTGTCACTTTTTTTTTGCATTATTTGAAATGGTCTTTTTGCATTATTTGAAATAATCATGGAGTTTTCTTCTTTCATATGATAATATGGGGGATTGTGCTGATTGAATTTCAAATGTTTACCCAGCTTTGTACCCTACTTTGTCACTATACATTATTGCTTTCATATATATTGTTTACTTGATTTCCTAATATATGGTTGAGTGTTTTTGCATCTGAGTTTACAAGAAATATTTGGATGTTGTTTTATTTCTTATATTGTCATGTTCCTGGTTTTGTTGTCAGTGTAAGGCTGACATCATGACATCAGTTGGGAAGTGTTTCTCCTCCTCTGGAATTTTCTGAAAGAGATTGTGTAGAATTTGGTAGTACTTCTTCTTTAAATATTCATAAAATTCACTAAGGAAACTGTCTTATCTGGAATTCCTATTCTCGAGTTTTTCATCATGAAGCCAAAGACTTTAATACAAAAAGGATTATTCAGCTCTATTTCTTCTTAAATGAGCTTTGGTAGCTTGTTGTTTTCAAATAATTGGTTGTTTTATTTAAGTTGTTGAGTGTACATGCACACAGCAGTTTGTAATATTCCCCTACTGTTGTTTTAATGTCTGTGGGGACTGTAATGATGTCTCCTCTTCATTACCAGAATCGTCATTTAATCTTCTCTCTCTCTCTCTCTCTCTCTCTCTCTCTCTCTCTCTCACTCTGTCTCTCTCTCTCTCTCTGTAACTCATCAGTCTGGTTAAAGGTTTATCAATTTTATTGATCTTTTCAAAGAACCAGATTTCAGTTTCACTGAGTTTTTAATTGTCTTTCTGTTTTTAATTCATTGGTTTCTCTTATATTTATTATTTCTTCCTTCTGCTTGTTCTCAGTGTACATTACTCTTCTTTTTCTAATTTCTTAAGATGGAAGATGAAATTGTTGATTTCTAATGTTCCTTTATGTCAAATATAAGCATTGATTTCTTCTTTCTAATTAAATGTTTCCAATATAAGCAGTTAATTCTATAAATTTCCCTCTGAACACCACTAAGTTTTGATATATTGCATTACTATTTTTATTCAGTTCAAATAGTTTCTAACGTTTCTGAGAGATCATCCAGGATGTGTGGGTTATCTAGAAATGTGCTGTTTAGTTTCCACATAATTGGGAAATTTTCCAAATATTTTTGTTATTGGTTTCTAGTTTAATTCATTGTGAGTTTTAAATTTGTTAAGGTGTGTCTTATGACCCAAAGTATGGTCTGTCTCAGTGACTGTCCCGTCGGCACTCCGGAAGGATGCATGCTCTGCTGGCACTCAGTGTCGTGTTCCACGGATGTCGGTGGCGTCCTGGGTCTCCTGGCTCCATCCATCCTTCTGTGTCCTTGTTTGTCTTCCATCAGCATTTCTTCTTCTTTTTTCTTCCACCACGTTTTCTATCACTTACTGAGAGAGGACTTGTTAGGACTGAATCATGCCCCTCCTCAGGGTGTATGTTGAAGTCTGAGCCTCCATTGTGGCTGTGTTGAGAGATGGGCCTCTAAGAAGGTGATTCAGGTTATAAAATAAGTCAGCAAGTGAGGCCCTAACCTGATGGATTGATGTGTTTATAGTTGGAGGAACAGACAGCAGGTACCCTCTGTGTCTCTGTCTCTCCACTGGAGCACAGAGGAAGGCCCCTCGGGGACACAGGGACGAGGTGGCGACTACACGCCAAGGGGACAACTCTCACCTCAGACTTCCGGCCTCCACGGCCGGGACAGGGAAGACATCGCGAGCCGCCGGGCCAGCGGGGGCTCTCGGGCAGCCGCCTGTGAGGACGAGATGGCGCCGAGGCTTGTCCCTTCCTCCTTTCCAGGCTCGCGGTCTTTGCTGCACGGATCTTGCAGTTCTGCCGTTAGGGACGTGGCGGTTTCCGGCCACTGCGTCTTCCTGGTGAACTGTGTTCTCATGCTGTGATGTCCCTCCTTGTGGCCAGTCGTTTTCACTGTTCTGAAGCCCAGTCTGTAATTCAGTTCTTCGAACTGCCGCTTGCTCGGCTTCGCTTTCTCTATCCTTTTATTTCTAATCCACTTGTATTTTTATATTTTTTGTAAATGCACATGGATAAGTTGTGTTGCTTTTTCCCAGTCTAACAATTCACGTCTCAGGTGATGTGCTTAGATCATCTACGCTTATGTTAATTATTGATGCATCTGTGTTTAGACGCCACCATGTGTCCCTTCGCTACATTCTCCATTGAGAGCCGCTGTTTCTCCCACCCCTTTTCTCCCTTTCTTGCTCTCTTTCGGATTATTAGAATATTTTTTAGTATTTTGCTTTTATTTACCTTTTTTTTTTACTGTATCTCTTTCCATAGTTTCTCCAGTGGTTTCTCTACATATTACAATATAGATATTAACTTATCACTCTACTCTTCAATCTACTTAGAATGAACATTTACTACCTCAAATAGTATGCAAAACCCCATCACCACAGGAAGAAATAGAAAGTTTGAACAGATGGACCAGCAATGAAATTAAACCAGTAATCAAAAAACTCCCAACAAACAGAAGTCCAGGACCAGAGCCCTCAGAGGTGAATTCTACCAAACCTTTAAAGAAGAGCAAAAACCCATTCTTCTCAAACTATTCCCAAAATTAGAAGAGGAAAGAAAACTTCCAAAATCATTCTATGAGGTCAGCATTGTGCTGATCCCAAAACCAGATAAAGACACTATAAAAAGAGAATGACCAGCCAGTATCTCTGATGAGCACAGATGCCAAAATCTCCAACAAAATACCAGCAAACCAAATCCAACAAAAATTTAAAAAACAATTCACCCAAGTCAAGTGGGATTTATTACCAGGATGCAAGGTGGTCCAATCGTCCTAAAACAACCAACACGCAGACATCACATCAACAAGAGAAAGGATAAAACCTGCGTGATCATTTCAGCAGATGCAGAGAAAGCATTTGACAAAGCACAACATTCATGATAAAAACCCTCAACAAAGCAGGCGTAGAGGGAACATCCCTCAACAAGATAAAGGCCACATATGGAAAACCCACCGCTCACATCACCCTGAACGGTGAGAACGGAGAGCTTCCCCCCCCTGGGGTCCGGAGCGAGGTGCAGCTGCCCACCTCGCCGCCGTTACCCCGCGCCGCACCGGGAGCCCCGGCTGCTGCGGACAACGAGGGGAGCTACAGGCCGCCTGAGCTGGGGAGGAAAAGGCACAACTGTCAGTCGGCAGACGGCACGAAACCTCGTCGCCACACAGACCCCCTCCCCCGACACGTGGCCATCACGTGTATCACACGCACGAACACGGAAAGCACTCAGACAGCCCTATTAATGTCACACGGCATAGACGTCAGAGCCAGGAAAATCCGGTGTCCACCGTGCGCACTCAGGGATGTACTGCTTCTCTTGTTCCTCCTTCTGGAAGGCGGAGCTTCCCTCCGGCATCGCCTCCTTCTGCCTAAGGACCTTCAGCACGCCTTCCCAAGCACGCCCCTCACACCGGCACCGAGCACCTCCCGAGAGTGTCTGCATTTCCCTTGTCCCTGAAGGGTGCTTTTACTGATACGCCTCTGACCTGATGGCTCTTTTGGGTTCATATTTTCAGCGTGTTCTTCCACGTCTTCTGGTCTCCACACTGATAAGAAATCCACCGTTTAAATTATTGTTCCCCGTGGGGATGTGTCATTTCTTTCTGCCTCCCTGGCACTAAATTAATTTAAATAACTCTTTCCCCAGAAACATTCTGTTGAACACCTGCCACCTGTCGCCTCCTGGACACAGTGGGAATCAGAGCTCCATCCAGGGCAGACGTGTGACGGATGCTGGAAACTTCTGCTGCTTCTGAATAAGCTTCCTTTAGTGATTATTCCAAGCCTTTTACTCACATGCTAAGATCCCCACTGCCTTTTTCTCACCTCCGCTGTGGAACAGAGTCCTGCCCTTGAGCTTATGGAAAACTCTGAGGCCATGCTCCTTTCGTTCACTCACACAGCACTCACTGTCCCAAGAAATTTTTCAGATTCTTCTTAAAAATAGAGGTTGTGTTTTTTTTCTTGGAAACTATTGGGATGAAATGGACATGAATTAGAGACACGTTCTGATCACAGCCCTGTGGCCAGACACTGTGTCATTATGTTTGGGCAAGCTTCTGCCCCTCTCTGGAAGGCCAGTTCCTTGTGCGGCAAAATATGGAACTTAAACGGCGATCGTGAAGGTCTTGCTGGATGTGTGACTTCCTGCTGTAACGTTCGGCACCACGTTGGAAGCTCATCGGGCAGCGTAATGTTTATGTACCGCAAAGGAGACGTACCTCGCTGCAGCGGCTCTGTGGTCACGGCTGCCGGAGGCCCCACGGCCCCCTGCCGCTGTGCTGTCATCACACGGGATGGCCCAGGGAGCCAGCAGGAGGGGCAGCGATGAAGGGGTGCCAGCCCTCAGCGGGGCTGATAAGCCCGTGTTTCCACCCCAAGGGTCCTCTCTTGGGCCAATGGCACTGGGAAACGCCCCAGCGGCATCCAGAAAGAAGCTGGTGCCTCGTGCCAATCTCACACAAGTGAACATGGAAGTGGCCTCCCAGCCCCCGACAGGGATGAGGCCACCGCTGCAGCCAAGAGCTGGACGGCCACCACACGGGAGCTCCAAGAGGACACCCAGCTGGACCGCCCCCTCCCCACCTGCGGACCCCACGACGGGTTTCCTGTTTTAGGCTGCTGGGTGTTCAGCTGGCTGTGCAGCACAGCTCTGTGCCCTGGGCAGGATGGTGCGTGTGGAGCCAAAGCGGTAGTTTGCGTTCTGTGAAGGTGGCCGCTGTCCTCTCTTGGGCACGTGATGACTCAGGGATGGTCTTTCTTCAGAGCCGAAACAGTGTGTCCCCAGCTGTGTTATCCATGACCCAGCAAAGCAGCGGTGTGACTTCAAGGCAAGGATGTAGACCCCAATGTCTGGAGGCGGGTGTAGAAAGTAACATCCTGATGAAGTGCCTGATGTTTCTGGAGATGCTTCCCGAAGGCTCGGACTGTCGCCCTGGGGTGACATCTGAAGGCAGATGCCTCCTGAGCGGGTGACCCGGGAGGTAAACCACAGGATGCTGACGCTGTGGGGGGGTGGGCGCCAAGGCCAGGGTGTCCCCCCAGCATTCCGGCCCCGGAGGGAGGTAGGTCTGGGCTGCTCCCGAGGGCGAGAGCCACAGAGTGAGCGCAGGCCGGCTCTGCCTGGCCTCTCAGAGGGGAGCTGCCGGGTGCTCTGCGGCCGGAGGGGCGGGGCGGGGGGGGCCCTGGTGCCTCACTCTCCCCTCAGGTCGTGGCCAGAAGCAACACGGTTTCAAAATCTACTCCCCTCGCACATTTCTCAGCATCCCTGAAGCAATCGGGTCACAGAGCAGCAGTAGAATGATGAGGGTGACAACGGGGTCGTGCCGGACGAGAGGCAGGTGGGAGGGTTCTGCGGTCAGCGGGTCCCCGACATCTAGTTAACCTAGTAGAGAAGGGGCGCGAGGGAGTTTTCCTTGGTGGGAAGAAATACAGACTGAGGTGAGTGGAAAGACCTTGACAGGAAGCAGAGGGTCTGCGCTTGGGGCAGCGACGAGGGGCCCTCGGAACTTTGTCATTTGCTCTCGGCCATCACCCCGTGGAGCAGCCGAGGCCCGTTGGACCTGCAGGTTTCCCGGGAGCTCTCGGCTCCCCGTCACCGCCCAGTGCGAGTTACGGGCCCCGAGACCAGCCACCGGCTGGTCAGCCCCGGTGGCACCAGGAGGGGGGACGGCACCTGGGCCCCTGCCTCTCAGCGGCCTGTGTCCTGTGACCTTTCCTACACTGTGGGGCTTCATGGAGTCAACAAGTTCACACACTCGTCCAGCTCCTGAAACTGCCTAGTGATACGTTAGCTGTCATGCGTGTTTCTTTAGATTTTGCTCCAAATTTACCTCTTCTTTCCAAAAATGGTAACAAAGCACACACACTAGAATTGAGACCACACAGAGTTAGCACAGCCTCATGCCGGCGTCGCACGTCCCACATTCATGCCTTTGGGGTGACCTGAACCCCCAGGGGATAACGCAAGGTGTGCCCTAGGTTCTCCTCGGAAATCACACCTTCCCTCTTTTCCTCTTCACCGGGCAACTGACTGAGGCAACCGGGGGTCGGCGCACGCCATGCATCAGCACGGGAAACTGAGGACCAGCTCCAGAAAGCAAGCTCAGAAAAGGAAAAAGTGTGTCAGAGCGGGTCTGTCCCAGCTGGAGCAGAGCCGCAAGCCGGCTGGAGCACCACGCGTGCACGTGTGTGTCTGCGTGTGCACGCATCGGTGCACGGTCCCAAGATCTGTGCCGTGTCCTCCAAAGTCCACCCGAGGTGTGCACCGCGTCGGCCATCAGGGAGTCGTGGTCCAGTTAGTTCCACCCAGAGATGCACAAGCAGAAAACCAGAGCAGTCTGGAAGCTCCTGTTCATATTTTTGGAAAGTAAAGAAAGTGATCAGAGGGTCAGAGGAGGAGATCGACCACAGAGGAGTGACGGGGAAGACCTAGGTGCCGCCCGGCCCTCTCGCAGAGGCCGGCCACCTGCCCCCCAAGAACATCTGTGTGTGTTTCTCTTCCCTTCGCCCCGAGCGGCACTACACTTGCCCTGCACCCGCCTCCCTCGCAGGTCCCGGGTGGCAGCGGGGCGGGCCTGGCCTCCCATCCCCAGCCTCCACAGCAGAGTGTCCGAATGAGTTCTGTCAGCAACTTGAAAGTTTACCTTCAAAGCACACACACCATTCCAGGAGGTAACACACAATTATTAAGTCACACGGTGACTTTGGGTTGGAAATCTACTAACAAAGTACCAGTGTCAATGGCATCCATATTCGACTGTCCTCAAACCCTCTCGTTGACCCGTCCACTCAGCTCTTCCCCTGTGTTTTCAAAATGCCTGGCGGTTCTGCACCTTGCGCACCTGCTCAGGTGGCCTGGGCCCAGGGTGGCTTCCCCAGCGGGAACACGGAGGGCGCGTGTCCCTGGAGCTTACCACACGAGAGATATTGCTTTCTTTGTTCTCTTCCTGCTTTATAATTCTGTAGCAAACAAGAGCATAATACCCGTGTGAAGGTCTGGAAGTTGGAAATATTAAGTATCAGCAGAAATTAAAGAATTAAGAGCAAGGAAGGGAACACCGTACGTGCGGTGTCACATGACATGGTGTCACATGAATGCCCTAACAAGGCAGAACAAATGTAAGGAAATCTTTAGACACGTAATGAGGCGGGATGAAATTCAAAGCGGGGCAGAGCTTATCAGAGGAAGAACTGCCACCAGTGGAAGGGCCACCACGGAGTTCAGGGTCTGCTCTCGTGCTCACAAATGCTTATGCGAGAAGTCCCCGTGCCCCCTCGGCAGGACGTGGGCTTTGTCACCGCTTCTCATTCTGCCGTGCAAGCCACAGTCCCTGCCGCCTGCGGAACCCCCACGGTGTGCCAGCCCTGCCCCGACTCCCGGAGCTTCGGCCCGAGCTGTGCCCACCTGCCAGCAGGCGCTTCCCGCTCAGCTTCGAGGGGCAGGTCGGGGGGCTCGCCCCAGCAGAGTGGAGAGCCCTGGGTGGGCGGACTCAGAGGCCATGGGATCAGATGACCCAGAGGACAGGCCTTGCCAGAGCTCACAGGCGGCCAGAGCCAAACTCGCCTGGTCAGAGGGGGGCCTGCGGGTGCGGGACCACAGCTTGGCAGGAGCCCAGTGCACAGCCCTGTGCCGGGGTAGCCCACTTCAGGGCTGCCCTGTCTCCGACACTGCCACAGACGGAACCCCAGACCGCAGGACTGGAGTCAAGCCGTCTTCCCCAACCCTTAGAATTCAGGGAAGTCCAGGAAGTAACTGCCCACAGAGAATATTCCTGGACCCCTTAAGTCCTTTGAGGAACAAGACAGTGATGAGTAACAGGTGATCTAACAGCAGAGGACAAGGGTGCTGGGTCCAGTCTTAGCCCAGCATCTGCGCAGCTGTGCGACTCTGGCCGGGCCAGACAGCCTCTCTGTGTTTCCCTTCCTTGCATAAGGCTGAGGGCGCAGCAGGCCTGGCTGAGCGGTGAGGAGGTGAACAGTGCCAGGCCCCACTCGTGGGCACCACCAAGGCAGCTTTGCCAACCCCCCCCACCCGGCCCTCCTCTGCCCCTGCCCCCACCGCCCCAGACCGGTCTCCGGCCTGCTGGGGTTCCAGCGACGACTGCGCGTTGTGTCTCCAGGGTACCATCCGCAGCTTGAGGACCACGAAGAGTCCCGGCCCCGAAGGGCACTCCTCCGCGTGCCCAGGGCCCCCGTGCTCCCTCAGCCGGTCTCATGGGCATCCTGTGCACGCAGGCTTGCTTCCTTATAGTTTTGATGCTATTATAAATTGAAGAATTCAAAATTTGTGTTTTCAAAGTATTTGCTGCTAGTGCACAGATGTGGGATGGATTGGGGAGTGGCGATCTTGTGTTCAGGGCGTGGCTGCGCTCTTCATTCTCGTCCTTTTCCTGACGACTCCTTAGAATTCTCCAGCCGACAGGTGCACCGTCAGTGAGTGGGGGTAGAGGCAAGCTGGCGTCGTCCCGACTGGTCTCCATCCCTTTGTCCTTCTTGCTGGGTCTCGCCGCCTCGGGGTGTGGAAGTGAAGGTGTCCTCCCCCTGCCCCTGGCCCCGAGGAGGAGCACCGAGTATTTTGCCGTCAGAGAACCAGGGCGGTTGTGGGTCTTCCTCTAATGACTTGGATGGCGGGAAGCTTTTCTCTTGCCCGCAGTTTCGATTTTGGGGAAGCTCTTTCCGTCCTCCTTGAGATGGTCGCAGGGTTTTCTCCTTTATTTTATCAATATGGTGGGTTCCTGATCTGACGTTCAAGTAGTAACCTACCCCTGCATTCCCAGAAAAACCCGGCCATTTTTTTTTTTACATAATGCTGCATTCAACGTGCTAGTATTTTGTTCAGATTTTTTGCATCTCTTTTCCTGAAGGATGCTCCTCTGCAGTTTCCACACCTTATAATGCTTTTGCCAGGTTTTTGGCAACAGAATTAAGCTGGTCTCATAAAACAAGGTTTTCTTCTCCCTAGTTTTTGAAATATTTTGTGAAATATTGGCATCATATCTTCATTAACTATCTGACAGAACTTATCTTTGAAGTCCTCTAGCTCAGGCATGGTCTCTGGGGGAAGGCATTTGATACCTAATTTAATGTCTTTACTAGATATACAGTCATCAAGAATGGTGTTTAGTCGTTACAGTTCTCACCTAAAAAATACGGCTCTTCAAGTTTTTTATTTTACCTTGTGTCAGTTCTGGTAAGTTGTGTTTTTAAAAGGATATATTACATAGGTTGTCGCATTTATCAGTATAAAATTATTCAATATGTTCTAACATTATCCTACTAAAATATGTTGAGTTTGTCATGATTTTCTCTCATATTTCTGATATCGGTACTTATTATTTCTTCCTTTGATCAGTCTTGCTAGGGTTTTATAATTTTATTATTCTTTTCAAAAGACAACTTATGTCTTCTCTGTCAATTTTCTGTCAGTTAATTCTGTTATTAATCTCTCGCCTTTATTATTTTTTCTTGTCCTTCCTGCTACTTAATTTGGATTTCTTTGGCTCATTTTTCAAACTTCATAAGTGGAATATTAGCTCGTTTGTTTGAAAAATGTTTTAACATTTATTTATTTTGAGAGAGAGAAAGACCTCATGAGTGGGGGAGGGGCAGAGAGAAGGGAAAGGAGAGAAACCCAAGCCGACTGCGAGCCGTCAGCACAGAGCCCGACGCGGGGCTCGAACCCACGAACCGTGAGGTCACAACTCTAGTCAAAATAGTCAGACGCTTAATAGACTGAGCCACCCAGTTGCCCCTGTTTGAATTTTTAAAAATGTGAACATTTATATAACATTTGAAATGTAATTTTTAATTATAATTAAAATTTCTCCTCCAAGCCCATCTTTGGCTTATCTTATAGATTTTGTTATATACTCATTATCACTCAGTATTTTCTAATTTCCTGTGTGGTTTTTTGACCCATGGATTATTTTTTTTTAATTCTTTTATGTTTATTTATTATTGAGACAGAGAGAAACAGAGCATGAGCAGGGGAGGGGCAGAGAGAGAGGAAGACACAGGATCTGAAGCAGACTCCAGGCTCCAAGCTGTCAGCACAGAGCCAGAGGCGGGGCTTGAACCCCCGAACCAGGAGATCATGACCTGAGCCAAAGTCGGATGCTTAACCGACCGAGCCCCCCAGGTGCCCAACCCATGGATTATTTAAAGGCGTGTTCTTTAATTTGCAGATATCTGGTTTTCCCAAATGTATAATTATTAATTTCTAATTTAACTGCACTGTGATCAGAGAATACACTTTACAAGATTTCAATTACTGGAAATATCTGAGATGCATCTTGTGACCCAGCATATGTCCTGTAGTAATTTTAAGTTACTCCTGAATTTCCATTTGGTTCCCTAAAAATATAGTTTATATTTCTCTGCTGAGAGTCTCCATGTGTTGGTCTGTTATGACCATAGTTTTCTTAAATTCCCTGAACACACTGAAGTCTGTATCTTCTATTATCTTTCGTTATCTTGAGCTGGGTTTCCACGGACTGCTTTTCCTTGGTAGGGCATACCTGCCTGTGTCTTCACGCGCCGAGTCGTGTTTCACCGTGAGCTGTTGCCCGCCAGTCGTGGCTGTCATCGGAGCGACCCTGGGCTGTCTTCTCTTCGCCGGAAGCGTGTTCCCCTTGGTTCCCGCAGTTTGCCTGCCTGGCTGCGCGCACCGCCTCCACCCTCCCCGTGCCGGAAGCTGCTGTCTGCTCAGCCCTCCGGCCTGTAGCTGGGGCTTTTCTGCTCCGAGAACTCCGGCGTCTGCCCGCACACGCAGCTCGGGAGTCAGACAAGGGTTTGCATGGAATTCATGCACACATTTATGGCCTCGTTGTAGCCCCTTCTGGGGACCTCACCCTTCACTTTCCAGCGTCGGACCCCTCAATCCAGGGACGCTGCAGCCTGACTGGAGGGGCTCCCCCACCACCACCTGTGCCCTCAGGCCGCAAGCTGTTTCCGAGCGAGCCCTGGAGCAGTTGTGTGCGTCGGGGCCCATCTGTATTTAACTTTGTACCTTCTTTCATTGCTTTCCAATACCTTCAACTAGTGCTTTTTGTTTGTTTAATTTTAGAGAGAGAGAAAGACCGAGCACGAGCAGGGGAGAGAAACAGAAAGAGAGAGAGAATCCCAAGCAGGCTGCACACTCAGCCTGGAGCCTGATGGGAGGCTCCGTCCTACCAGCTCGAGGTCACGACCCAAACCGATACTAGGAGCCGGACGCTCAACTGATTGAGCCACCCAGATGCTTCGTTAGTGTTTTTAAGTTTTTACAGAGTGTGTCATTATTACGGAAGGGAGACTTACTGATACAACCTACTCTATTTTACAAAGAAAAACCCCTGTATGGTTTTCTTTTTTTAAATTTTTTATTTTATTATTGAGACAGAGAGAAACAGAGCATGAGTAGGGAAGGGGCAGAGAGAGAGGGAGACACAGGATCTGAAGCAGGCTCCAGGCTCAGAGCTGTCAGCACAGAGCCTGACGTGGGGCTTGAACCCACGAACCACAAGATCATGACCTGAGCCAAAGTCGGACACTCAACCGACTGAGCCACCCAGGTGCCCCATTTCTCATATCTCCCTCAAGTTTTAGTTTTAAAATAATTGATACTATTTACATTTACTGAGAGGATTTACCAATTTCTTTGCTTTTGCTTCTTCTAATCCATTTCTTCCTTCCCGAGAAAGTATATACTTAGTGGCTACTCCACGGGGAGTCTGTAAGTTATACAAGCTTCTCTTAGTCTCTAAATGTCCCAAAGTGCCTTGTATCCTCATTCTGGAGTGAGTTTAACAGATAATTTACTGTTGAGAGCTACTCACCCTTCCCACGATGATGAAGCTATTGTCCCATTGTTTCTGGCACTTACTGCTGCGGAGGAGAAGTCTGTGGCCAGTCTGAATGCCTTCCCTCTATGGGTGCGTGGACACATCTTACACACCTCCACGGATGGGCTCAGCGCGCCTGCCCTGTGGGCCTGACCACCCCACAGACGCCTCAGTGTCCGGGACGGGTCCAGGTCACGCATCCTGGAGAGAACTACTCAAAGAGACTTCACTGTCAGTGAAGAAGATGAGACCTTCTAAGCTATTTTAAAAAATCAGAGGAAACATACTGCATGTTTTAGAACATGACACAGTTAGGGTTGTCATTTTATCTGACATTCGGTCTGTCTCGGAGGCTCTCGGTGCAGTAGGACCGAGGTGGCAGCACTGAGAGGGATGATGAGGCTGATTGTCCCTAAAACTCTGTCCAACGTGATGCTGAGCAATGTCCGCCAGCTCCTGCCCACCCTCCGCATTTTGTCAAGACTGAGACCGCAGTGGACTAAACAGTTCTGGTCCTGAGTGAGGCGGCCTGCCTGGAGGTGGTGGGCATGTGCAGAGGGGTACTCCCACAACCTAGAGCCAAGCTTTGAGGGGACACCGGGGCATCTGTTCCAGAAAGGAAAAGTGTCCTCGCCATCCTCTGCATCTCCCTTCGGGGACCTTGGGGCGTCCAGGCGCAGCTCTCTTTCCTCCCGTGGGGCACTCACTCAAGGGCAGGTTTCTTCTTGTTCTCCTCTGAAATATAAGTGGTAAAGCTGCGACGGGACAGCCAAGGAGACAGGTGCCTCTCAGGGCCCATGGGGCTCAGTCATGCGGACTCCCCCAAATCCAGGCCGTGCAAACCCAGCAGACCCCGGGGTGTGGCCCCCCTCTTCCAATTCCATAAGCAGATGAATCAGGTCAGTTTGGGACATGCCCTCTCTCTTCATGAGACCAAGACTTCAGATATAAAATACAGTTTACCTAATATTTCTGGCCACCATTTTCCAACTGAAATGGGACACTTGCTCATCTTGAAAGGGGAAACAAAAGGTTCTAAG
>NC_043705.1:147480827-147483794 GCF_006229205.1 Suricata suricatta
TGATTGGCTCCCACCAAAAGTAACAATGAATGGGTAAACCTGCTGTCAATAATATTGTGCAATAGTGATTGGGACTACCTGTGTCACGATTTCCTGTAACTCCCCCTTCCCGAACCCCATAAAGGCCCTGCCTCCCCCTTTGTTCGGGGCTCTCAGCGCGGATCCGCTGCGCCGGTGAAGTCTGTGAGCCCGAGCTGAGGCTCGGCCAGCCTGAGCCCGTAATAAACCCGCCCTTTGCTTTTGCATGCGTGACTCGGTCTCCCTGGCAGTCTCTGGTTTGGGGGGTGGTACTTAAATCTGGGTAGAACACAGCCATCAAGGCGCACTGGAGAACCAGGCTCCTTGCTCACAAGTCCTGGGGGTACAAGGCACACCTAGGGCCACACAGCGAGGTCACAGTGGACGAGAGAGACAGAGAGAAAGCACAGTTCCGGAGCTCTGCCCTTATTGGGGTCAAGGTGGACCACCTAGGGTTTTGTGGGCTCACTCCTGGGTGGCTAATTTAAAACCTAGGAGCAGGAATTAGTGAGGTCACTCAAACTGTCTGCTATCTAGGTCACCCTGAGCTTTCTGGGAAGGGAAGATCCCAGGTGGGGCAAACCGGTCCCTTTATCTAGTTGTGTGGCTGTCATTGTGTTTATTCCAAGTAGATGCCTTTGAAGTGAGTGCCTGGGCAATCAAGAGCTGAATGCGGGGCCCCCACCTTACAATGCACGGGACACCTCTTGCTCACTATCTGTCTGTCCACAGACGCTTGATCACGGCATGGAATCCTTTTAAGAAGTTGCTAAATTGTGTTTGCTACTACCTTGTCGAGGGACTTTGCACGGTGTTCATAAGGGTTGAGTACCTGATGTCTTTGGCTTGGTGTCAGGGAAATGCGGTCTCAAACGAGTTAGGAATATTCCCTGCTTTTCAATTTTCGGGGAGAGTTTGGGAAAGATTGGTATTATTGCATCTTCAATGTTTGGTAGAATTCCCTGGGAAGCTCTCAGGTCTTGGGCTTCTCTTTGTCAGACTCCTGACCCCCGATCGCCGATTCCACTTCCTTACTAGGTGCTGGTCTATCCGGGTTGCCGGCTTCATGACGCAGCCCCGTGGGTTTTGTGACTTAGCAAATGCGCTGCTTCATCTGGGTCATCCAACTGGTTGGTGTCCAATTGTTCATAGGACTCTCCTGATTCTTTTTATTTCTGTAGAATCAGCAGCAAAGTCTCACTCCCACTTCTGGTTTTAGTATTTGAGGTTTCTCTTTTTCTCACAGTGCTTTTAGCTAAAATTTTGTCAATTTTGTTGATCCTTTTGAAGAACCAACGTTTGGTTTCATTGCTCTCTCCATTGTTTCTCCTTCTCTACTTCATATGACTGCTCTAGTCTTTACTATCTCCTCTCCTCTGCTGGCTTTGGGGCTGTCTGTTCTTCCCCTGGTTCCTTATGTTGTAATGTCAGGTTGTTGATTTGAGATCTTTCTTGTTTTTTAATGTAACATTTGGAGCTATAAACTTCCCCTTAGCATTCTCTGAGTCCCATAACTTGTGATGGGTTGTGTTTTTGTTTTCATTTGTCTCCAAGGATATTCCCCATTGATTTCTCCTTTGATTTATTGGTTGTTTAGACACATCTTGTTTAATTTCCACAATTTTGTGAATTTTTCTTTTCTTACAGATCTCTAACTTCATCCTATTGTGGTTGGAGAAGGTATTTTGTGTAACATCTGTCTTTTAAAATCTACCAGGATTTAATTAGTGGGCTGAGGTGTGGTCTGTCCTGGAAAACGTGGGCTTGGGAGGCACACGTGTGCCACCGCCAGGTGGGGCGTGTCCCGTGTGTGTGCGAGATGTCGGTGCTGGTGTGGCTCGGGTCCCCTGTGTCCTTACCTGCTGACTGGCTGTCCTGTCCTGCTGTGAGGGACACTGACGTCTCCCAACTATGATCACACAAGTGTCTGTTGCCCAGTTTTGTGGATTTCTGCTTCATATAATTTGAGGGTCTCTCATTAGGTGCATAAGTGTTGTAATTGTCTCTTTCCGCTGTAAAGAGCCTTCGGTTAGCACATAATGCCCTCTTGGTCGCTTGTAAACTCGTTGACTTCGGGTCTGTTTTGTCTGATACTCGCAGGGCCGCCTGCTCTTTCTGCTCACTGTTCACGGGGAGTGTCCCCTCCGGCCTCTCACTCACCTGCTAGTGTCTGTGGGTCTCAAGTGAGACTCTTGTGGACGGCAGACCCACTCTGCCGGTTTTGGTCTTTTGGTTGGAGAGTTTAACCCACTTACGTGTAGAGTACTCTCTGATGATGGGTGCCTTACTTCTGTCATTTTCCCATTTGATTTCTATGTGCCTTACAGCCTTTCCGTCTATCATTTCTGCTTATTGTCTTGTTTTGTGTCTAGTTGATTTTTGTAGTGAAACATTTGAATTCCTTCTCGTTTCTTTTTGTGTATATTCCATAGCTATGAAGGGGAGGAGCTTTAAGTCTCCTGAAAGTCCCTTCAGCTGCAGGAGAAGGGGCTTGCTAGTGGGGTGGGGGGCGGGAGAGGCACAAGGACGCTCACCTCTGTGTCGGCACCCCCCTGGCCAGAGGCACAGCCGGCAGTGGGAGCACGGATCCTCAGTCCTTCGAGGACGCGGTCCTTTCCGCTCACCTGGCTTCTGCCGGGCTGTGTGTCAGCCGCCTCAGGAGCGTGTGGCGGGCGGGGCCATGCCTGGAAAGCTGCTCCTGTGCTCAGAGCTGCAAGGGACCGAGATTAGCTTCAGCTTACCGCCTTGCCGACTTGTGCGGACTCCACAGTCCAAGTAGTTACTCAGCTTCTGCCAGTGCGGTTGTCTGGGTGGAGAGACGGGTCCCCGTGCTCCGTCCTATCCCTGCTCCCCAGAGTCCCGCACAGACGGGTCCCCGCGCTCCGTCCCCTCCCTCCTCCCCAGAGTCCCGCACAGACGGGTCCCCGTGCTCCGTCCTCTCCCTCCTCC
>NC_043705.1:147483894-147503297 GCF_006229205.1 Suricata suricatta
CAATACAAAGCGACATGTGACCCCAGATTGTTCGGCTTTAAGGAGAAGCGGAATCCCAGCCTTGCCACAGCAGGGGTGCAGCTGGGGAGGTGATGCTGAGAGCAGTGAGCCGCCATCACTAGAGGACAAAGGCTCCGAGGCTCCATGGACACGAGTCGTCGATTTCAGAGCCGCGAAGTGGCGCGGGGGGCCAGGGGCTGGCGGGCGAGAGCGGCGTGGTGTTCAGGGGGACAGCGCTCCCGGGTGGGGTGGAGGCGGGCTGCGGGGGATGGTGGTGGTGTCCACACAGCTGTGTGAGAACCTGCTCGATGCTCTGGGCTGCACACATCACTAAGGTGAAGACGGAAAATGCTGCGTTTTGGGTTTTACCGCAATAGGAGAATTGACAACAAAAAGTGGTTGAGGAGGATAAATCTAGTTTGGAGGAATAACTAACGGAGTGTGTACAAGCCCCCCCCGCCCCCGCTTATACCTGGGGGACGAAGCATAAACATGGAAGGGCCGGACAGTGTTCGCACCAACACCACATTAAGAGCCGGCACGTAGGAACGGCCTTGGGAGCACAGACCGACAGACGGACGTGAGCATCCCCACAGAGGAATGTTTGGCCATAAAAATACATGAACCGCTGACATGGCCACGATGGAGGAGCCCAGGAGACACGACGCTGTGCGAGGACAGCGCTGGGACGCGGCCAAGTCCCCGTGGCCGCCTCTCTCTGAAGCGTCCAGAGCCACAGGCCCTCAGACACAGAAAGCCACTTACCGTCGGGAGCTGGGGGTCTGCTAATGGGCGGGGGTCTCTGGGGGATTCAGTCTCTGTTGATACCTTGAGGGATGCACGCTCTGGAATGTACTAAAAGCCATTGAATGATACACTTTTTTAATGTTTTCCCCCCTTTTTTTTGAGAGTGAGACAGAGCATGAGCAGGGGAGGGGCAGAGAGAGAGGGAGACACAGAATCCGAATCAGGATCCAGGCTCTGAGCTGTCAGCACAGAGCCCGACACGGGGCTCAAACCCACAAACTGCGAGATCATGACCTGAGCCGAATTCAGCCACCCAACCGACTGAGCCCCCCCGACGCCCCCAAATGATACACTTTTAAAAGATGGATTATATGGTATGTGAATTACGTCTCAACAAAGCTGTTTTTTAAAAAGCAAAAAAGCAAAAACGAAATCATAAACAAAGGACATTTACTCAACATGGCTGCGTCCTGGAACGGAGCGCGTGTTTGCCACCCACTCGGCCCGGAGGGAAGTGAGGTTGGGCGAAGCAGGGTCCGACTCTTCAGAGGATCTCAGGCGGCCGCATGCGGCCTCCCCCAGGATAAATAGCGGCCTCCTTTCACGGAGCCACGCGCAGAGCCATCACTTGACAGTGTCTGACCCAGAGGCGGGTGGAGCTAAGGAGGGAGGGCCTTGGCCAGGGGTGGCGACCCCAGCGTGGGCTCTGCCCCAGCCGTGCCCCCGAGGGTCTGGGGCTGACTCTCCTCCCTCCCTTTCAGGGAGAGACAACCGGTGCCCGGCCCGTGCTGGAATTATGTGCCTACGTATGTAACTTAACAGAAAACACACATACACGATGGAACGTTCAGAACGGACACAAAGGGTTTCTGCGAAGAGCAACCCCCAGCCTGCTCCGGAAGCGCCTGGCCGGGGCCGGCGCCGCGATCCGGGCTCTCTGCGCCACAGGCTTCCCTCTCCTCCCTTCCCCACGGAGAACAGGTGCTCGGCTGCCCCCGGCCCCGGAGACACGGCTGGCGTCGCCCCCATGCCTCAGTCTGGGCCTCAGCCACTGTCCCTGCCTCCCTGCGGCCCGCCGTCCGTCCGTCCGTCCGTGCGCCGCGGCCCGTTCGGGTGTCTGAGCCCGGCAATCCGTGTTACCACGGCTCGGTCTGTCCAGCTCGCTGCCACTACCTTTCCAGAAGTCTCCTGACTCTTGTTTATGTAGACATAAAACCCTTTATTTCGTTTAAACTTTCAAAAGAGCCAGCGTATTTTTGAAATATTCTTTTGGTATTTTTATTGGGGTCGCTTTAAATCTATGGGTTTAATTAGCTACAGCTTTTTTCTTTGTGATACAAAATCTCTGTATGCAAGAATTGTACCCTGTTTCATTTGGTGACATATTTTGGGGGCCTCAATAGCACTTTAAAATGTTTCTCATGTAGATGACCCAAGGTTATTCACAGTTGCCCCATTTTCGTTACTGTTGTAAATCTGAACAGAGTAAGACCTTGGGACAGATCATGTCCATTTCCCTCCTTTCCTTATTTTCGCTACTGGGTCACACAAACGTCACCTAAGTCCCGTGGCGTCGCCACCGCTGTGACGTCAGTCAGCCAGAGCCCCCGTGTTCGCGCTGTCACTTCCCTTCTGTGTCCCACCTGGTGCCCTGTTCTTTCAGCCTGAAAAGCCTCATAATTTAATGACACGAGTTTTGCTGACGACACATTCTTTATTGCCTGACAAAATTCTTAACCCCGCATGTCTGAAGGGTATTTTTGCTACATGTAAAGTCGCGGATTGCAAAACCTGCAAGGTTTTGTGTGCTGTTTATTGGGGGCTTGGGGCCAGCTCAGCAGAGGACGCTTCCTTGTTTGCTGACTCGATGCTCCTGTTGCAATGGTGGCTAACATTCCAGTCGGTAGTCCTCAAGGTCATGCATTCTTTTCTTTGGTTGCTTTTAAGATCTTCTCTTGACGTTGGTTTGCTGGGCTTGGCCGTGAGCTCCCCGGGTGTGGGGCTGTAGGAATGTGTTCCGCTTGGGCATCCCTGGGACGGGTGTACTTGGCAGCATTTGTCAATGTGGGGAGATTCTGGGCCTTCAACTCCTCCCGTCCGGCCGCTGCCATGGTCCTGGCCCTCTCCTGGGTTGGACTCCATTTACAGGGACTTTAGGGCGTTTGCCAGTTCTCCAGGCCTTCCTTCCACACCCGCACCCCAACTAGCGTGGAAGTCGCGCTGCCCCTGCCATGCGGGGGGTCAGCCCCTTCTCCCCCACGAGGGGCCCCTCAGTCCCTGGGGCTCAATTAACTGAGGTGTCTCAAAATCCTTAGCTCATTGATGGTTTTTATAAACCATGAATTTATAGCTCCACCAGCTTGTTTCGGTTGTTGGGTGAAAATAGTCTCTTGTGACTTTCTACATGGTAAGGAAGCAGAACTTAAATGTGTATTTTCTATATAAACTTGTTTATTTGTAGAATTTTTTAAGAAATACATTTAAAATTTTTTAGTTCTGACAGGGACGTTGCAAGAACAGCAAGAGAAACGTCTTCCCTTTGGGGAAGAAGAGAATAACTTCCCAGTGAGATGTGTCACTACCCCGTCCGCCTCCAGGTCAGGGCGCTGGTGTGTCCCGTGCCCGCTCCCCCTCTACCTGAGGCGGTGTCTCGAGCATCTTTCTGCAAGGTTACCTTTCCCCCGTGTCAGTAACGAGGTTCTCCGAGGCTCCGTAAACATCACAATCCTCCTCCAACTTCTCATTTATTGACTCGTGTACGTATGCACGCATGTGTCCTAGGCTCGTGGCCTAGGTTAGATTTCATCATTATTATTACGGTGCGCCTGCGTGGCTCAGCTCATGATCTCGAGGTTGGTGAGTTTGAGCCCCGAGTGGGGCTCTGTCCACACTGACAGCTCAGAGCCTGGAACTTACTTCAGATTCTGTGTCTCCCTTTCTCTCTGTCCCTCCCTTGCTCGCACTCTGTCTCTCTCTCTCTCAAATATAAATAAACATTAAAAACAGAATTCGTTGCTATTATTACTTGTTTTCACAATCAGATGGTCTTGTTCTGGTTGCCCTGTGCTCCGTTCACACGGCCTCATCTTTCTGACACGGGTTCCTGGCGCGTCTTCCCCAGGACCCCGGGCCACCCGGGAAGCCCAGGTCTGGCGCTGAGCGCTCTCACCGCTGTGGGGCGCTGCTGGTCCTGCCATGGCCTGGCCGGAGGCAGGACACGTGTGTGCATTCACATCTATGCCATGTGTGTGTCCACCTTGTATTTTAAAAATAATCAGTTTATACAGATATTGTCAGTTCCAATCCAAGTCAGAGTTTACAATGGTTTTCTCTTTCCAAAATTTGTGACATTTAAGAAACTCAGCTCCCATCATCCTCGATATTTGATTCGCCCCCTCTTAGGTGATCAGCCTCCCATCAGCACCCCACTTCGCCTCCATGACCCTCTCCCCATCCTGCTTGGCCTCCGACAGCGCTTGCCAGGTGGCCCTGTGCGGCTGCCCCTCTCCCTACTTGAGTTCCAGCACCACATGCCGGGCCAGGCCATCGTCTCGGCCCCCACCCACCCACTGTGCTGGGGGTTGACCACACCGGATGCCCTGCTCCCCAGCCTCCGGTTCCAGGTTTTCACCCGCAGGGGGCAAGGTCACCTGGGCACAGGCAAGGGGGAAGAAAAGGGATTTGGCAAAGGCAGAGGCCAGGGGGCCCCCTGACACCCAAGCAGGTGGCAGGGGCTCTGTGGGGTGCGCATCCTGCTGTGGACCCGGCAGGGGGGACTTTGCTACTGCACCGGGTTGGCAGGGAACACGGCGGGGTGTGCTCCCCCATCCCATGGCCACATTCCTAACAAAGACCAAAAGACCCGATAAAGAACCAATTAAATGCGGTTTCTTCATCTGCTTGTATTTTATGTGACGGGCAGAACTAATCTCGGGAAGGGATGGGCGGGCGCCTTATCTCCCCGGCACAGGGAAATGGGCAACCCCTTCCCAGCAAAGTCTTTGAACTTCGGGGTAGGAGCCGGCCCCAAGGAAGGCCCGCTGGCCAGAATCAAGGGAAGGAAGGAACTGGGAGCTTATCTGGGGATGACCTGGGGGGTCATGGGCCTCCTAGGACAAGGCTGGGCTTACGGGCCACAAAGGGAAGGCAGCAGGGAGGCTGTGGGCAGAGCAGGCTCAGCTCTGGGACAAGGCGGCCAGAGGGAGTGGGGCCGGCATTGCCGGAGACCAGCTGGGCAGTTCCCTGCACAGACGTGAGCCCACAGTGAGCCCACAGTGGAGACTCCAAGCCTGTCAAGGGTCCAGCACCCCACACCCAGCATGCGGGCACACGGGTCTGGCCTGTGTACCTTTGTGCTGGCGGCCTGGCTCACCGGCACCGTCCATGCCTCGGCGCTGGTCAGCGGGGGCCAGGGGCCAGAGCCCCCTGCCCCCTGGAACAGCAGCGGGATCCCAGCGGCCAGCCTGCGGCAGCGGTCCGCGCAGGGCCCTCTCCTCGTCACCGCGTGGACCCTCGTGGCCCTCTCGTCCCTCCTGGGTAAGCACGCGCGTCACTGGGGGGTCTCCACTCCTGTTCTTGAAACGAACCTCCAGAGGCGTGTGCTCTGGTTCCATCGGGAGTTTTTCTGGTTTCATTTCATGATTCCTTGAGCCTTGTAAACACTCCCGGGCAAGACTGCTCTTCCAGAGCCGCTAACAGCCTCCGGGGCCCCCAGGGAGCCGCCGCCTAGCGCTGATCCCCTCCCTGTGCTCCCAGACTCCGTAGCCCTCTGTCACACACCTGCCCAGCAGGACGAGGAGGAGGAGGCCCGGGCCTTTCTAGGGCTCCTTTGAGATGGAAGCGCGCACGCACGCGGTCCCGGTCACTGCCACCCGCCCACCGAGCCACGCGTGTGGGGCCCACATGCGTCTGTGCGCCCGCCTGCATGGAGAGGATTGTGTCCCTTGCACGCCGGCTCAGCCATCCGCTTGCAGTGCTTGGTGCATGCATTGAGCCTTTTTTAGAGAGAGAAAGAGAGCTCGAGCAGGGGGAGGGGGGCAGAGGGAGAGAGAATCTTAAGGAGGGTCCACACTCAGTATGGAGCCTGTCACGGGGCTCGATCCCATGACCCTGAGATCATGACCTGAATGAGCCAAAATCAAGAGTCGATGCTCAACTCACTGAGCCCCCCAGGCACCCTTCATTTAGCTTGCTTTATACCGAGTATGAAAAGATGAACCTCAGCTGCCCTGTGATTTCACAAATTTCAAATTAGCAGAACCTGAATTTGTGAGTGTTTATTCCTTATAAAGAAAGTAGCCTCTTGGTAAAATTGCACAGGACAATTAATTCAGCTACAAGCGTAGACTGATTTTGTGGAATATAGTATCAAATTAAAAACTGACCATCCAGATTAAGATAAGAAAGACGTAGGATGTATTCAATTATGCCTGATTCCAATGACTTCTTTAGAAAGAGAATTGATGTGGCCAGGAAATTCCCAGTGACACCTCTGCGTGCACTTCAGACTGGCTGGCCAGGGTTGTGTACTGTGTGTGGGGGCCTGACTCCAGCCCGGCCTGGGTGCTGACCATGTGTCCTTCCTGAACGGAAGCGGCTGACCCTCAGGGAGTGTCCACTGAGCGCAGGCCATCGAGGAAACAAAGGTGAGGTGCTCTGCTGACTGCAGAGCCACAGGGAAGCCTGCGCCAAGCCCGCAGGGCCAGCCAACAGACGAAAGGTGGCCCGCACCTGACTGGGTGCAGCCAGTTTCCCCGGTGACAGAGAACTCCCCTGTAACCACACACCCGAGCAGCAGCCCTCTTCTGTGGCAGAAGGAATCTGTCCCGGTGTTTCAGTGAGAGCCTGGAAGGGCCGGGGATTGTTGGGCTGTTGGGGGCGGTGCCTAGATTTATGGTGAATGCGAACTTACATGGAGGGAGCACCCCAAGGCCCCCAGAGCCTCTGGTCCAGCGCTGGCCATGTGCCCGCAGCACGGGACCATCTCATCGACAACACCCCACCTGCCTTTCTGAAATCCAGGTGGCACTGAATACCGCAGCGTTTTCTTAAGTTTGGTGTAAAATCTGCCTGAACTGTATCTAGTCTTTATACCTTACTTACTGTGAGCATCCACCAATGTGTTTGATTTTGGGGGGCTGTCCAAAGCCCACTGGGGGGATCCCCTAACAGAGCACAGTATATCCACCGTATCTGATTTCTAAGACCTGACAAGGTCTGCACACCCAAACCATCTGCCCCGAGGGTGTCATACAATACAAGGAAGAGCAGATGTGGTTTCATGTTCCACAGCAGTGAGCCCTGAATGACGGGATCTCAGCACCCCCAAGGAAGCCGGCCTCGGTGAGCAGCAGAGGGGACGCCCCCTATTACAGCTGAGAAGTTTAATTACTAAAATGCAAACAGCTTCACAGTGGTGCCGGAACTTCTGAGAAACAGAGGCTGTGTGAGAGCCCGGGAACTCTCCCGGAGGCTCTGAGCGGACCTCACAGCGGGCTCACCACAATCCCCCATTGAGGACATATTTGGGTTTGGCAGATTTTTCTTCCTCTTGCAGTGTGAACCGGCCAACTCAGGAGTTCTGAGGCCTAAAACGGGCTTCAAGCAGGAGGACACGGACAGGGATGAGGAGGCCCGTGGGGGCAGGGGACCCCGGGAAGTCTAGACGATCAAGTTCTCCACCACTTGTGGGGGACAACGGGGGTGAGGCTCCCCCTGGCCGCCTGGGGCCTTGGGCCGTGGCCCTCACCGTGGGAAGTGCTGTCCACAGGTCAGCTAGGGTGGCAAGTGCTCAGGAGTGGCCAAGGCTATGGACCTACACGTGGGACCAGGCCAGCCCATGGCTCTGGAGGGAACTGGACTCCATGTGGGCGACGGTGAACACAGGAACGGCCAAGCCTCGGGTCTCCTGGGGAGGGCCGGGCTGGCAAGCTGCCCTGACTCCGTGACTCAAGGCCATCCGGCGTCCCCACCACCCTCTCCTTCTGTGCCCTGTGGGGAACCACAAGCCGGGCCTCGGAGTGTGCTACGGGGTGTGCCCGGTTTGGGGTCTGGTGGAAGGGAAAGCATCGTTCTGGGACAGGAGGGATGCTCGGCCGGTCTGTGGGCTGACAGGGCTCATCCGTGGAGATGGAGGAGGGGCTCCAGAGCAGGGGCCGATCCGGGCTCGGTGGCGGAGGAAGGAAGTAGGCAGCAGCAGGGCACAGTATCCGCTGACACACGAAGCCATTGCCAAGGGGGTCCAAGGTGATGATACAGAGAAATGGGAAGGTGCACAGGGGCCTGGTACAGAGGCATAAGGGCATCAGGGGACAGTGGAGGACTGAGCGTCAGTGGCCTTGAGGCCTTGCTGGCCATGGTCAGGGAGGAGACACACTGGCCTGTGCAGGCGTGGATAGGACAAGGTCTGGGGGGGTCCAGGTGGGCAGAGGAGCTCAGGAAGGAGCCAGGAGAATCTGGGCGGGAGTCTAATAGAGGAGGAGCCAGGAGCTAAAATCCCAGCAAAGGGGGTGTGGCCTGGCCAACGAAGGTGATGTGTGTGCCCAGGAAGAAGGGTCCACAAGCAGAGGGAGAGATGAGGAGTCCCGGCAGCAGCGCAGGGGCCCGCAGTGTGCAGTGGGCGCGGCCAGGCACACCAAACTCAAGCATGGAGGGGGCAGCTCCTGGAGGTCCAGGCCCAGAGGAGGTGCGGCCCGAGGGCGTGCAGGGACCGTGGCCTGCTCGTCACGCAGGGGACAGGGCCCAGCTGCCTCCCGGACACTCCGACAGGCCGGGCAGGTGCAACACTCAGGGTGACGCCCAGGCAGCACCGCGAGCGCTGCCGGCCTTCCAGAGCCACCGGCTCGAGGCCCGCACTGCGCGAATGTATGGCGCCAGCTGGCGCGGCCACCGACGGTCGGTCCCCTGCGCCCCCTGCCTCGCAGCCGCACGTGCGCCCGATGTGCCCACTGGGCACGCGCAGTCTTGCAGGGGGGCAGCCACGTGGACGTCAAGATCTGCGGCCGCGGGAAACTCAGCCTATTGCGGCAGCGGTGGCGGCGGCGGGGAGGGGGCGGGGAGGCGGTGGGGAGGGGGCGCCCGTGGTCCGGCAAGGGCGAGTCTGCAGAGCCCAGCCGAGCGAGCCCAGCGGGCGTGCTTCAGTGTGGGGAACGCGCTCTCATCCTGAGATGGGTCATCCTGCTACTCGCCTCTGCCAGAGTGGGGAGTGTCTACGGAGCAAGAGGTTCTTCCCTCGTCTCCTTAACCCTACCAGGGACAGAGAGCACTCTCCCAGCGTCGCACCAAGTCCCCCCCGGGGGAAAATGCTGGGTCAGAGAGATGGCACAGAGCTCTGTTTCCTTGCCTAGAAATAAAATCGCACAATAAGATCACCTACCTCATGGGGGTGAGGATGAGTGGACATCCGTGCTCAGAACTGAGTGATGCGCTCCCCACAGTGTTGGCTGTCACCGTTATTTCCCTAAGGGGGCGATGTGTGGAGACCCTGCGCAGTGTGGGAGGCCCGGGGAGGTGGGGGGGCCGGCGGTGCGGGTGGGCTGGGCACTGCCGGGGTCCATGCAGTGTGGGTGGGCTGGCAGTGTGGGTGGTCTGTAGGGTGTTGGAAGTCCATGCAGGTGGGTGGTCTGTGCCAGTGGGTGGTCAGGCAGGGTGGGTGGTCCGTGCCGGTGGGTGGTCTGTGCAGTGTGAGGGTCTTACAGTGGGGGAGGTCCGTGCCAGTGGGTGGTCTGTACAATGTGGGGGTCTTACAGTGGGGGAGGTCCATGCCGGTGGGTGGTCTGTGCCGGTGGGTGGTCCGGCAGGGTGGGTGGTGCAGGCCACGTGGGCTCTGGGGCGGAGGTGAAGCTGACCACAGAGACCTGAGTGTCCCTTTCCCCTGGCGGGGCTGTGGAGCTTCAGCACCCTCGCATCCCGGTTAGACCGTGAGCGCTGGGTGTGGCCGGGAGACCCACCACTCTTCCCGCCAGCCAGCCGAGGCCCAGGGAGGCCCCGTCCTCCAGCAGGTGGCAGGCCGGTCACTTCCTCACGGGGCCACCAGCCACAGAGCTCCTGGTTGGCTTGCTCCTTCTCTGCTCCTTTTCAGCTCCACGGCACAGAAAGGACTGGCTGACCTGATCGCTTTTGTTTGCCTTGGGAAAGCATACACTCATTTTATTTATTCTCAAAGTGTCTTTTTTTTTTTTTTTTACTTCATCAGAATTAGGGATCCTGTAATCCAACGAGCAGAGCTGACACCCCACTAGAGAGTGTGGGTCCTGGGAGCCAGTGAGGCCACCTGGAAGGGCAGCTGTGGGGGCGCCCCGGACATCCCTGCAGCATAGCTCGGCGGCGGCCCTGGGCCTGTCGCTGTGGTTCCTCTGGGGGGGGCGCCCATGCAAGGACCGGCCCGCACCAGCTGCTCGGCCAGGTCGTGCCCAGGACAGCGGTGGGAGGGAGGCAGCCCTGGCCGCCTCAGCCGTGGGGGAGGTCAGCAACGTCAAGCAGCCCCCGCGGGATCCCGGCGGGACGAAGCTCCGGCCTCTGAGCTCAGCTCCGCGCTTATCGGCAGGACTGTCCGGGGCGCCCGGCGGCCTCCGGCGGCCGCTCCGTGTTTAGTTTCTATTTATAGTTGTCCTGTTGGGTGTTGAGCATAATCGTATAAGGTGCCTGAAATTCTTTGGGAAGCAGACGGGGGTGTAGACCCTAAATAAGTAAGACGATGTGGTCTGGGGATGAGTAAGGGCTTGTTTCCGTGACCGCAGACACCGTGGTGATGCGGAATGAGACTCCGGAGAAGTAGCGCCTTCGCAGGACCACCTCCGAGGGGTTCTCCTCGTTGACGCTAGAGCTTTGTCATAAAGAAATGTTGAATGATTTGCATACAAGACTCCAAACTAGGGAAGACCCAGAAATAACAGAACTGGAAAGAACTCTCCCCATTTCCTAACTCCTAACATTGCCTTTGCATGTTTATGCAGAGCTCAGTCTAGAAAACAATGCTTGGGAAAGGCAGTCCAAATAACCTCTCACCAAAAAGGAAACAGAAAGCCACCTGCTGAAAAAGACCAGGTCGCACACGGGGCTTTCCCTTTCCTGGGCCGAGGCACCGCTGACTGGAAGCACTTCTCACACGCTCCTCCAAGCCTCCCAGCCTCTGAGGGCGCGGCCCCGGCCCTGCTTTCCTGTGCGAGTCCAGCGCCCGGGCACCCTCCCCACCCCACAGCCGGGGGGCCCCCGGCCCTGCTCACACCTGGGTCGTGCTGAAGGCTTAAAGACGGCTGGACTTTGCTCCCGGCCAGGAGCAGTCCTGTCCCGACACAACCAGCTGGAGGCCACCCTGAACTGAATTTAGAGGTAACCTTTTATAAGAGCTAATATAAATTTCGCACTCATCCACTTTCTATTTAGCAGTTTTATTGAGGTGCATTTGGCACAGAATAAACTGTACATAAAGTGTCAACTTGATGCATTTGACATGTGTCTACACTTGTGAAACTACCACCACAAACAAGATAAGGAACATCTTGACTGCCCCAAAGATTCCTCGTGTCCCTTTGGGATCTGTCCCTCCCAGCCCTCCCTGTCCACACCCCCTCGGGCTCCAGGCAGCCCCTGACCTGCTTTCTGTCACCACTGACTAATTGGCATTTGCTACAGCTTTTATAGAAGTGTAATAACACAGCATTACTTTTTTTGTCTGGCCTATTTCACTCCGAATAGTTATGTTGAGACTCACCTATGCTCATGTGTGGGTCGAGATATCACTTCCTTTTGGGGCGCCTGGGGGCTCAGTCGGTTGAACGTGTGACTCTTGACCTCGGCTCAGGTCACGATCTCACAGCTTGTGAGTTCCCGCCCGGCATCGGGCTCCACACTGACATCGCAGAGCCTGCTTGGGATTCTTTCCCCATCGCTCACACCTCAACCACTCAAGCTCCTGCTTGCTCTCTCAAAATAAAGACATAAACTTAAAAAAAAATTTTTTTTAAAGATTTGACTTTCTTTTACAGTTTAGTAGTGTCCCACTGTAGCGATTTACCACAAAGCTGTACCCATTTCCATCCACGCATGTTTGAATTGTTTCTACTTTGGTATTTACTTAGTCACCCTAGCTTTTTTTGCTTAGGGGAGGCATGCTGTATCTTTCTTCTAGTCTTTAATTTTTAACATATCTATGTCTTGATATTTAAAGTGTGTTTCCGGGGCGCCTGGATGGCTCAGTCAGTTAAGCGTCCAACTTCAGCTCAGGTCATGATCTCACGGTTCATGGGTTTGAGCCCCGCGTTGGGCTCTGTGTTGACAGCTCAGAGCCTGGAGCCTGTTTCTGATTCTATGTCTCTCTCTCTCTCTCTCTCTCTCTTTGCCCCTCCCTCACGTGTTCTCTCTCTCTCTGTCTCTTAAAAGTAAATAAATGCTTAAAAAAATAAAAATAAAGTGGGTTTCCTATAGGAAGCATACAGTCAAATCTTGTTTTGTTGTTGTTGTTGTTGTTGTTGTTTCCCCAGTCTGAACACCTTTGCTTTTTACCTGGGGCATTTAGACCATTATATTTAATGTGATTAGTGACACGGCTCAGTACATCTACCATTTTTCTGTTTGCCGCATCTGGTTTTTGTTCCTTTTTTCCTGTCTCCTCTAAGATCACAAATGTTTTATGTTTGCACTTAATGTCCTTTGTTGAAGTTGTGGCTGTTGTTCATTGTTTGTTGTGTTCCACTGTCACTTTAGTGTTTATGATCCACATCTTTGTGTGTCAATTCTGTCTTAAGTGATGTCATGTCAAACCGCATATGTCCTTTGTGCCACTAACATACATTTAGTTCTACATGTGATAAACCCCGTGATGCTTTGTTACTTCGTTTCCCGCTGTTCTGTGTTGCCTGGTGTCCGATGTCTCGAAATCTTTGTTCCATGTATTATGTCTGTGTTTTTGTTTCAGCTAGGTGGTAAATCTGGTCCCAGTTACCCCACCTTAGCTGGGAGGGGAAGTCAACCCACTTAAAAACATAATCCTGCCATTTGTTTGTAAGCCTTCTGTGTTCACTGCAAAAAAAGAAAAACAAGTTTTGCAAAAGTAAGTTAATAAAATAAAACCCACCCTGAATCCCTCTCACTAGAGTATTGCTAACACGTAACTACGTTTCCATACAGGCATTTCTCTGTGCTTTCTGCAGGTGACAGTCCTGTCACAGCACACAGATGTGGGTCCCGACCCTTTCTCCCAGCATCACATACTGAGCATTTTCTCGCGCCATTAAAGTTCTGTGACATTTTGGAGGAGACCCAGCACGGACACACAGTAGCTTATGTGATTCTTGTCCTTGTTCAGGTTATTTCCTTGATTTTCCTTACTAAACTGCATTTTCTCTTCACCTTTTACAGTTTCCTCACGTACATCCCTACAAGTGGCGTTCTTAGACTAAAGGAAGCACGGGGCTTAACATGAAAAGCAAGGCCGTGTGTCCACAGACGCAGGCCCACGCTGTGACGGGTGTAAGCGCCCACACACAGATGGCGGGCACACCCCTTTTAGACAAAGTGACGGGTCTTCTGGTCCCTAGAGTTGCTCAAAGTGGCAGTAGTGACTCAAGGCTCTGTGTGCTGGTCCACAGTAGTCAGATCGGAACTCCCCGGAACTGTCCGAGGAGTCCTAATTGTGTCTCACAGAAACTGTGACCCAAGACCGGATTATCATGCAGCAGTACTAGAGTTGGCATAAAATGGATATTTATTCTTTGGGGGAAATCGAAAATGATTCATTGTGTGCTTACTGCCAAGGTCCCTGGTGATCTGGCAGAGAAACAGGTGAGGCCGTGGTGTGGTGGCTCTGCGGAGACCAGGCCGTGTGGCCAGGGAGCTGGGCTCATCTGCCTGCCTCGGCAGGCCTGGAGCAGATCCACAGAGCAGAGGCCCCAAAGGTACCGGGTCCGAGCAGCACAATGGCTGAGGGGCCGGGCCCTGGCCCCCAGAGCGGGTATGGGCAGGGTCGGGTGCCCCCTCCACCTGGCGGCCCAGCCTTACGCCAGCAGAGGCTCCTCCTGAGCCAGCAGCACTGTGCAGGCAAGTGGGCCCAGGGCAGAGGCAGGCCAGTGGGGCAGGCACCGTCCTGACCACAACAGCACTCCGTGAGCCCGGCTGCCCTGGGCCACGCCGCCTGTGGGAGATGCAGTGGGCACGCAGCTGGGCTCACAGCTCAGAGACGGCACCCCAGGCATCCCCAGGCGGCCTGCACCTTGCTGGGCCCCACGAAGGCCTGGGAGCCGAGCAGGCCCGGGGCTGCCCATGCCTGCTGTGCCGTCCTTCTCCCAGCCCGGCCCCTCCCACAAGTCACTCACCACCGGTGTTTCCGAGCTCAGACCCCTGGGGGCTGCACGTGACCTCTGGGGTGTGGCTGCTGCTTTGAGGTGGGTCTGGCACTCAGGACCGCTTGGCTGGGTGCCCAGCAGCCACACCCCAGTCTTGCCACCTTTGCTAACGATGCCAGGTTTGAGCAGCCTTGACCCTGAGCTCCTGAATGTGCCCAGAGTAAGAGCCTGACCCCCTCCCAGCCCAGTATCTGTGTGAGCTGCTGGACTGCGTGGTCTGGCCAGCACCTTGTGGTGTTGTGGTCGAGCCCGGGGACACCAAGGCCACAAAGGGTACTGGTGAGGAAGAAGGGTACCTGCCTCAGTCATTTCCCTTACGGGGGCCCCCTTTCCAGTGACTCTAATGTCTGGTGGTGGAACAGTCAAAACCACGCCTCCCTCCCCTGGCGTGGCAGGTCCTGGGGGCCTGGGGCGGGTGGGCCGCAGGGAGCAGTGGGCTGTGGCACTGACCCTCCTCCATCTCAAGCCGCCTGCTCTACCATCTGGTGAGGTCCTCGCGGCTCCTCGAAAGGTCATCTGCCTGGGACTCACAGGCACTCGGGGGGTGGGGGGGGTCCTTGCCCCTCCAGGATGGGCCCATGAGTTTTCAGCTTGAGCGGGCAGGAAGCAGCAGTGGGTGGGAACTGCACTCCTGACCATTGGGAGGCTCCAAGGCCAGCACTGAGCCCCGGAGACACCGTTCCTGCCTCGGGGACCAGGAAGCAGGAAGTCAGCACGGCAGGTCTGAGCAGCAGAAATAATCAGATGTCACAAAGTCCAAGCCCATAACTCTGCCAGCTTTATTGGCAGGAGGAGCTGTCTCCCTGTCCTGCTCACCCCTGTTCCAAAAGTGGTTTGGGTACCAAATAGGCGGTGTTGCCGCCCAGAGCAAGGCTGGTCAGGGCACAAGACGTCCAAGCTTGGCCTCTGGAAGGTGAAGGACAGCGGAAGGAGGCCGGGACCTGAGGGGCAGAGGCTGCTGGTGCAGGGGTCACAGCTTGGGAGGCCTAGCCCAGTGCCATGTGGCCCCATGGCCGCACACTTGCTAACGAAGGCCCCAGCCTAGATGCGGTGTCAGTGTTGAGGTCATGCAATGACAGGGCTCAGCTGAGAGGTGCACTTTCCCCCTGATAAGCCTCTGGCAGCTGCTCCGGGCCCAGGACGGACAAAGTGACTTTCCTCCACCTCCTTCCAGGAACCTTCCCGAAGCTGCCAAAGGCAGCGGAGGCTGAGCCTGCCGGGAACCA
Organism: Suricata suricatta; assembly: GCF_006229205.1. Taxonomy (NCBI): domain Eukaryota; kingdom Metazoa; phylum Chordata; class Mammalia; order Carnivora; family Herpestidae; genus Suricata; species Suricata suricatta. The sequence continues at coordinate 147,499,208 of NC_043705.1, forward strand.
GAGGAATAAACTGTAGGGCTGTGAGACGTCCTGACTGCATCCCTCAGGGTCCAGGCCCAGTTCCACCAGAGGGGGGGTCCTCACAGCCTTGACTCAGGTGGGGAGGTGGCAGCCCCTGAGGGCCCTGGGTCCCGGAGCCTTTGGCTCTTCGGGACCCGCACAAGGTGAGGAGTAGGCGGCCATGCACTAGAACAAAGCCCCATGACAGAACCGGTGCCAGGAAGGAGTGCACCCGAGGAGGACCCCAGCGCGATTCTGGAGCAGGGGCTGCTGCAGAGGAAGCACCTAAGGGCGGCTCGCCGGCCGCTGGGAGACCCCCCCCCAGCCAGGCAGTAAGGAGCCTGCTCAGCAGGAAGCCAGCCGCTGCCCCTGCCTGGCCACGGGGCACACCTGGGTCTGTGGCCGACAGCCACGATTAGGCGCCTGCCATCCACACCCAGCGTGTCCTGGACTGCGCGACAGGCACACACCTGGGGCAGGGAGGCTGCTTTGGCCGCACACCCCCCCCCCCCAGGTTGCCCACAGCCCGTAGCATCGTCTGCAGCATGTGGCCCCCAGGCTCTGTCCCTTCATGTGTCCGACCACACATCGGTCCAGCAGCACCCAGTGGGAAGGGGGTTCTAACGAAGAGGTTTGAATTGGAGAGTCCCGGTGCTGGCCAGTGCTCCCCGCGGGTCCTCAGCAGGTCACCTGCTCACACTGGGGGCCGAGCAAGGCCTCTCTCGTTGGTGGTGACCCACGATAAGGCCCACGGCGGCCCCTAGGCTGGGGCTGCTCTTACGAAGACAAGGCCTCTCTGTTCCCCTCTAAGGGGTTTGGAGAGTTTTGAATAGCGTGGGCTGGGTGGTGGCGGAATGTGCTGGGACTCTCGCTGCTCCGGAGCAGAGGCAGAACAAGTGGCCCGGGTGGCATGAGCAGTGGGCGGGGCACTGCCTGCGGCCAGCTCTGCCCTCCAGCCACCAGCTGCTGAGGCAGTCAACCCTGGGTGGCCTGGCTGAGCTGACCCGGCTTGGGTGATGTGCCCTCCAGGGTCGGGCCAGGCTGGACGGGCCCCGCGAGCACCACGGAGGCACCCTGCGTCGGCCCCGCCCCGGCTCTGCTCCGGCTCTGCTCCGAGCCCCGCCCCCTGAGCCCCGCACCGGCTCTGTGTCAGCCACCCAAGGAGGCCCCCAATGGTCCCCGTCTCCAGGGATAGGGTCGCCGTGCACGGCCTCTGCTTGCTCACTCTCCAGGGGGCAGATGTGCCGGGCTCTGCGTTCTAGAAGCCCAGAATGCGCTCGTTACAGGGCTGGCACCACCCGCCACTCACACACCTACGAAGAACGTGAGAACCAGATGCGCCGAGGAAGCGCTGGTCCCAGAGGCCGGGACCCTTGGTGGTCGCTGCCCCGCACCAGCACTCCACCTGCCGGGCTGGCCAACGGGGATTGATTAGAAAGTGATGTGTGGGTCCTCAGGTCTGCGGCAGGGAGACAATCCTGCTCTTCCAAGAGTCCCTCCCATAGCTGCCTTTTCTCTCTTTCATTAATTGTTCCTAACTGGTAATCATTTTCCTTTGTTGATTAGGCGGGGGTGAGCCACAGGAGGCCGACTACTGGACCAGCCTGCGTCCTGGGGGGTTGGGAGGGAGGCTTTGCTCCCCAGGCCTTGGGCCTTTGTCTGTGGATGCTCACTGGGTGTTTGTCATCAGACGTCAGGCTGAGTGTGGTCAGTGGTCCAGGGGGACTGAGGACCTCCACAGGGCCATGCCCGTTGAGCAGGGGGCAGACCTGGGCGGCCACCATCACCCCGCAGAAGGCTGCCCAGCCAGGCATGCACCACAGGCTGCCTCGGAGGGGCCCTAGAGTCTCTGCCCCTGCTGCGGTGCCCACATGGCTCCCCTGCCCGCCCCGGGGCCCCCGCGAGGCCGCGCTTCCGGAAACCGGGAAGACCTTATCCACCCTGGGTTATATGAACAGCTAGAAGAATGTCGTCCTAATAAATAAGAAGTGAAGTGACCCTAAATATTGCATCCACAACTTTGTGGGATGGAGGCAGCTTTCCACAGCGCAGACGGATGAGTTGTGTGGGGCCCGGAGCCGGAGCCGGCCTTCCCGGCATGCCGGGGCCCAGGCGCCCCTGGTCTGGCGGGAGCATGGCCATTCCCGCGCACCCCGTGCACCGTTCTCCCCGCGTTGGCGGTTCGCCCAGCAGTGTGCAGGGACACCCTCGGGCACCAGGGGACCAGCATCCAGCCAGACAGAGAAAGCCGGTCCCATGGGTCTCTGAGTGAGCGGGGAGGGAGACTGTGCACAGACAGAAGGAACAAGTGTCACGTCTATGAGGTGGGGTGCTTGGGGGTGCCGTCCCACGGGTGGGTGCAGAGGCCGCTCCACATCGCGCCGTCAGGACAGGCTTCCAGGGTGGGCGGCTCCCTCAGAGGCCAAGTTGGGGGCAGCGGTTAGAGGAGAGGCAGGGGGTGAAGAGGTCAGGTCTCAGGTTGCTTGATTTCTCAGGGCGGGGTGGGGGGGGAGCAACAGGAGGCTGGTGCCCACCCACCTTTTAAGAGGATCGCTGGGCCTCCCAAGGGCACCACGAGCCTGGACCGGACCAGAGGGCTGGCCCGGAAGCAGGGGCCGCTGAGTGTCATGCGCCTGCCTGTCCACCTCCCAGGCGGCCTAATGCCCTGCGCCGAGTTCCGCTCCGCTTGGGGACTAACTGAACTCCGTTATCCCATCCCATTTCTGCTGTCCTTTCCTATTTTTCTTAAGACTTTTTTTTTCTAGAGCAGTTGTAGGTTTACCGCAAAATTGCAAGGAAGGTGTGAGGATTTCCCACCAATCCCTGCCCCCTAAAGGGCACCGCCAGCCCCAGGACCAGCCTCCCCTGGCAGAACGGTGCCTTGGTTGTGACTGATGAACCGGCACGGACACACCGTAACCACAGGGCCCACCGTCCACGTTAGGGTCACTCTCGGTGTTGGGCATTCGGTGGGTTGGACAAATGCACAGTGACGGGCATCCGCCGTTACAGCGTCAGAGCCCTGTCAGCGCCCTGAGAGCCCTCATGCTCTTCCTGGTTCCCTCCCCCAACCCTGACTCAGCCTGCAACCCTGATTCCCACGGCCTCCAGAGTTTTGCCTTTTCTAGAACGTCACAGTGTTGGGGTCATGCAGTAAGTAGCCTTCCCCGGCCCGCTTCTCTCGGTGACACGCGTCTGTGCCTCTTCTGTCTTCATGGCGTGAGACCTCGTTTCATTCTAGCGCTGGGTAGTGTTCCATTGCCTGGATGGACAAGAGTTTATCTGAACATTCAGCTACTGAAGGGCATTCTGGTTGCTTCCAAGTTTGGGGAAATTATAAATCACGCTGCTAGAAACATCCATGAGCATGCTTTTGTGTGGACTCTGTTGGAAAAAACAAGGAGCACAACTGCTCCAGCTTCCCCTGTGATTATCTGCCATCTGTACGTGGGGAAGTGTCTGTAAAGGCCTTTGGCCCACTTTTTAATAGCTTTGTTCTTTTCTTATTGTTGAGTTTCAAGAGTTCTTTACATATCTTGATAACAGTCCTTTATCACATGTGACTTTTCCAAATGTTTTCTCCCAGTCTGTGACTTGTTTTATGTGACTGACACCGTCCCTCAGCGAGCAGAAGTGTTTCCTCTCGGTGACGCCCGGCTCCCTTCTCTCAGGGCCCGTGCCTTTGGGGCCACAGCTCGGAAGCCATCGCCAAACCCATCTCGGTTTTCTCCCACACGGTCTTCTGGGAGACGTGCCGTTCTGTAGTTTACACCCAGGTCTCTATCTGCTGTGAGTTCACTATTGTGAGGCTGGGAGCTCTGTGTCCAGACTCGTGTCTCTTCACGTGGTCCCAGCCGTGGTCGAAGGGACCGTTTCTGTTCCGCAGCGCTGCCTTCGCTCCTTCGTCCCAGATCGGTGGCCGAGTTCATGTGGGTCTGTGTCGGGGCTCCGTTCCGTCACGTTGATGCGCTTGTCTGTCCTTTCTCTGAGTGCTGTGGTTCCACACACGTCTTGTGTGTGTCACAGTGTCAGTCCTCGACTGTGTGCTTCCCCTTCAAGGCCCTGCTGGCCGCTCTGGGTCCTTTGTCTC